>NW_028139897.1:0-40410 GCF_965202585.1 Thalia democratica | reverse complement strand
ACGATAGTTTTTTAAAAATTAAAAAGCAAAGTTTACCATTTCACCAACAAAATTAAAAAAATTTATACTACTTTGAGCACTAAGTTTTTATTACATATCTAGTTTAATTTTGTTCTATTTTAAGTCTAAATATACGAAAATGAAAATATGACAACATAAATTTTGTTTATATTTTCAGAACTAACTTATTTTAATAGATATATAATAGAAAATATGCTCATTAGCAATTTAAACAAGTTAAATTTCAAAAGTAACTTACGAAGAATTTTTCTAATAAAACTTAGTTTACTTCAGTAAATATGTATATTTTATAACATAAAATGATTTTGGTTAACATAATAAAATTTAAAATCTTAAGGTATAATGATAAGAATATTTGTAATGTATTTAATAGACTTATTTCAATGAATCAAAATAATTTTTGTATTTTTATACTCATTTTTACTAATAAAGTTTTTCATAATTTTTGTGTGAAATTTTATAAACCTTTAGATAAGTAATTTAAATTGAAACCACTTTTAAGTTAGTTATGACGTATGTAGTTTATTTTAGTTTGAAAAGTTTATAAGTTTTATATTTAATCTAATTAGTTATCATCATAACATGTAACAAAAAGTGAGAAATATTTTTAAGTCACAAAACTGTGATTAAATCAATGAAATAAAATTAAACAAGTGAAAACTGACCTTTTTAATTTTAGAGTTGTTTATTAATTACTAGCCTCGGCATAATTAAAAAAAAAACGCTTTTAAATTTGGTTTTATCTACATAGTTATATCTAAGAAACTATTTTTGGTGATATAGTAGACTGTTTTATAAAATATTTTACTTGTGAGATTTTTGTCATATTTCGTTTTTATTTTTTACTTTTAAATATCACTAAACTTATTAAGATGTAGCCTTTTACAAACTGTTAGGTTTACTTCAGAAAGAACATATTTTAATTTGAATAAATTTGTTTTATAAAATAAACTTAAACTGTTTAACTTAAGATCTTACATAAAATAAGGTAAGTACAACATTAAAAGGCGTGTATTTCTAACAAACTTGTTTTTGTAAAAACAGAAAATTTACTACTTTCTTACAACTGGTATTTATCGGGTAAAAAGTTTATAAATGTAGAAAATTTCAGTCTAAAACTATTTATGACGCGTGTTTTTTTTTCTTAGCAAATATATTATTTTTTATATAATTTAACAGCAATATAAAAAGCAGTATAAGAATTATTATATAAGCGACAACACTGTGACTAAATCAATTTGTTAAGATATATAGTTCTTGATATATATATAATTCTGGAGTCATGACGGTGGAAAGCGAGAAGAGCAAAAGTTGTATTTTTTGACGGCAAAATTTTTTTACAAAGTATATTTACAATATAATAGATAATAAAGAGAAATACAATTTGATTGTTTATACTTTTTCTAAGCTTTTAAATAAAACTAATTACTGTTTGTTTTTCTCAAAAAAAAACTTTTTTAAGGGGACAGGTCAAACATGAACGAAGGGGCATTTTTACGTTAGGACGCTTTTGGACAAAGTTTTTTCCCCATAAAAGGTCATTTTTGCACAAAAAAATTTTTTGCAGTAGAGTAAACAAAATTATAAAAATTAAATTAAATAAAAATAGCGACCAAGGGTATGGGTAAGAGGAAGCATTAATAGTAAAATTTATTTTAAGATAAAACAATAAAATTATTGATTAATGATTACGGTTAGGGGTAACAGTGATAAATAAATAAAGTATTTAAATTGAGAAAATAAAATTGAAGAAAAAGAAGACAAAAATAGTTAACGACAAATGGTAAGGGTAAGGATTTACAATGATAACAAAAACAGTATATATATAGTTTATTAGTGTATTCGTTAAAAACTGACTCTTTGTACATATTTAACACCTACTCATTTTATAATGCTTAAGTAAACTCGTGACTTCCATTATATATTTCAATAATTAAAACAGCACCAAATCTAGCAGAATGAAATATTAAACTCAATATAAACTTATACTTTTTAATTTTAATTTTGACTTTGAAAAAGTTTTATTGATAAAACTGATAACTTTTAACACTTTTGATACAAAGTTTTTGCAGTTTGTAAATTTTTAAAAACATGAATTATGAAACTACTTATGATGTATGTAGTATTTCGTTTAAAAATTTTATAAAATTTCAGTTAAATTAGTAAATGGACTAAGTAATACTATGTATAATGATAACATCATTTAAAGTCGGTAGACTGTAACTAAATAGATTAAATGAAGTAATAATGTAAGAAACTATTTCTTTTTACTTGTAAAATAAAACTACCAGGTTTAATTAAGAAAAAATAGTTTCTAAATTGATTTTTTTTACTAAATGTTTATATAGCATTATAAATGATAAGTAAGCTGTATAGTTTTTGATTGTCCAAAACTGGTTTGAAACTTTTCTTATAATGGCTATATTTAATTTTTTTTTGAACATAACTTTTTTTCATACATATAATTCAAGTTTTTGAACTGCATTATGTTTATCATAAAAATGTGCACTAAAACTATTTCTTTAAAAAAGTGAAACTATTAAATCGATACATCACACTGTAGTTTTTAATTTTTTATCGTTATTTTACCAGAAATTTTTAACAAGCACCAAAATTTGAGCTTATATTTATGATTTATGTTAGAGGCTTAAAGAAGACATACTAATCATAAGTCTCTTTTCGAATATAGATAAGGAATTAATTAGACAAACTGTTGAGTTTGATTTAAATGGAACTCTGTTAATTTAAAGTATTTAACTTTAAACTCTTATTTCTATAAGTTTTAAGTATTATAATATAGTTTATAAAGCAAATGTAAAGACTTTGACAATTTTGTTTTGTTACAACAGATTTTTTTCATATGTTTTAATACTAATATTTGGTAATTTGTAGACCTTGTTTTTGATACTTGCTTTTTGGAGCTACATATGGCATCTGAATTTTACCCGTATGATATATACAATAGCTTTCTATTTAAACTAGTTATTTGCCTAGAATTTAATTGCTTGCTATCGTTATTTTTTTTTATATAAAACTCTGTCTAAGCCGGCGTATTTAATTTATAACAGTGAAAATTATATTCTATTTAATCGTATATAGTTTAATACTAGCTTTAGCAATATTTAAACAAACTGCTTTTTAAAATGACGAAATGTATAAAATAAAAGACATCATTGTTTGAGACCTGCTTTTATTGATATACTTGACAGTTTTAGAAAATCTTTTAAATTGTGGTAGCTTAATAATCTATATTATTATATTTAATATTATACATTATCATTTCACTAAAAGTATAAAATGTAGATTTATAGTTTAAATTTTATGGTAATCAAGGAAAAAAAAAACTCATTAAAATTACAAATTACACTACTAATCAAGATATTAGTTAACTAATTACAAAACTATATAAATATTGTATGCAAAAAATAGCGAGAAGTCAACAAACACTAAACATTTTTATTATTTACGAGCTATTTCTACTGCAATAGAAAGTATTATTTTTGTCAAATGTTTAAGTTTTGGTACAATAAAAGTATACAGTTATCTTTTTTTTCCTACAATTTTCGTGAACCTTATTGTTATGCAACAAAGCGGTAAAAAATTTTTTAGTTTTACTTAAGTAAATTACTTTTGTTTCGAACTAAAATAAATATATATTCAAACAAATATATTTTATTTTAAAACAAAAGTTACTAGTCTTGACCTAAATTTACCTTGTTTTAATTTTACAGACTTTTAAATATTTTATTTTTACAGCTTACTTGGCTGCATTAAAAAATGTTTTAAAAGAAGTTATATACTGTCTTTAAGAAATAACTGTCTTTAATTCAAATAAAATTATTAAGCTTGTTTTTCTGTTTAAGCAACGTTGACGTCACAAAAAGTATGAAAACATTTTTTTATAAAATAAGTTTGTTTTAAGTTTATGTATTATATAGTATACAAAACAAAAATTAATTTAATTTTTAACATTTTTTAACTTGAATTTTCATATCAAGTCATAGGACTGTAACTATCAGTGTGAAAAATTTTGTGATATGTTTTTATTCAAACTGTTGACAGTAAGTTAAGAAAAAAATTGTTATTAGCAATAGATTATTTATTTATAAATGAACAGCATTTTACAATCAAATATAATGCAACAGATTGTTAACTTTAATGTATTAAAGTTTTAATAATGAAAAAACACAAATTATGTAAATAGAATTATAGGTATGTATGTATATAATCGTGAAGCTTTTTTTTGTGTTTAAGCAATGATGACGTCACAAAAGACATATAGTTATTTTTTATAAAACAAGTTTATTTTAAATTATCTTATGATACATCATGCTAGACTAAAAATTCATTTAATTTTTCACTATTGCCAAATAGAACTTTTGTTTAATACCGTAGGACTTTAACCATCAATGTGATATATTTTGTGATATATTTTATTTAACACTGTTGACAGTGATTAAAAAAAAATTGTCATTAGTAATAATTAACTCATTTATAAATGAACAGCATTCTATGGTTAAATATATTGCACTTGATTTTTAACTTAGATGTTTAAAGTTTGAAGAATGAGAAAAATAAACTATTGTAATAAAATTATAGGTTTGAGTATCAAAGTGTAAAAAGTATTGTTTTTCATTAGAATCCATAAAACAAAAATACAATATAAAAGTTTTGTTTGACTTTTACTTTATAAAGTTCAAAAAAAATATAAACGCAACTTTATTCTATCTGAAGTCTAGTTCAAGTCAGTTTAACAATAAGCTACAATCTAACCAAAAAACGTATTTCTCTAGTATTTTTTGTTGAAAAAATAATAAAAACACTAAGAAACTTTGATACTAGGACTTAGTAACACTTAGAAACCTCCCGATTATCAAGTCGTACATCACTTGGGTAGTTTTATGTCATTTTCTTGGAAATTCAGTAAAAAGAACACTTTTTAAATTGCTTAAAGAAATTGTGTATTCTATTTCAAATTACTCCTTATGCTAACTAATATTAATGTATAAAGTACAATTCAAAGCAGCATAAAACTTTAAAATCAGTATAAACTTTGGATTTTATAACTAAGTATTGCCGTAAGTGTACTTTTTAGTTTCAGGCTAGTTTTAATGAAATAAAATATTATTCTACATCTTTTTCTCTCCCAAAATTTTCAATACTTAAATTTTTAAATTTCGAAATATTTGCATTTTTAAGTTTTTTGTAATGTTTTGTAGTTTGTTTCATTAATTTCATTGACTTACAATCTGAACTATTAAGTTGGCTTAAGTTTAATAACTGTGAAATTAATAAAATAAAATAACTCATAAACTGTCAACAATAAATTATGATAAATTTCTAACACTGTAAGTTTTAGCTTTTTATCTGTGTATAGACTATTTTGTAATTCGTTTTCAAAGATCTTGCATTAACTTTCTGTAAGTTAAGTTATCTTATTAGGTTGTATATTTTTAAAGTACTTAAATTTGTAGACAAGTGTAAAATTAAATGTATGCAGCATTGTAATGCTAATTGTAATATTACCAAACGTAAATTTGTTTCAATGGCAATTTATTTTCACCTGCTTAAGCCACGGACATGTAATTTAATTTTAAACTTTTTTTTAAACAAAATTTAGATTATTTATAAAACCTTTTTTTTTAAGTTCACACTATATTTTTTAAAGTTAACTAAAAGTTCACAGAAGATTTACTCTCGATGTACTTTTGAATTTTAAAGAGAAACAAAGAGGTAAAAAACAAACAAAACTATTCTTTAAAATAAAAATTTGAATTGGCGTCATTAAGTAGATTTTTAAAACAAACTAGTGCTCGTTAAATCACTGTTTTATGAAAAGCTTGCTTTTTGGATTTGTTTTTAATATTTATGACATAACATTTCAAATGCATGTTAAGATAGTTTTTTAAAAGGCCGGCTTAGGAATTATTTTTTTGGTAAATTGGCCATTTTTAAAGTCTGCTCATTTCTAATATGATCAGTGTACTTTTAGTTTAAAGCTTAAACTTTCCACAGTTCTCTACACTTTTTTCCAAGCAAAATTGAAAAAAGCGTAGTTTTATGAGATATTAATTTATTCTAAAAATTTTCATAAATAGTAGTTTGCGAAATGTTTAGAAATTTTTTAAAAGAAGTTAAAAGTTTATTAATTAACTTCTACAACCTTGCTTATTCCTAATTTAATCTTTGTAAATTAATTTTTATCTTTTATCTTTTAATTTATTATTTAATCTTTGTAATTTTTATGTTTGTCAACTGTGGAATTATTTAGATTAGCTTTAAAATATTTTAAAAAGTTTTACAATTATTTTTAAGTAACAACTCCATTTAAGTATAGAAGTAAACGTTCTAAAAAACCATTTATATTAATAAAATAGAAATAATGGCATGTGTATTCATTACTAGCTAAATCAGGGGCCGGCAAACTGCGGCCCGCGAGGTACGTTTTAGCTAAAAGCTTACGTTTTGAAAAGCATGAAAATAAAAAGGTTTTGCAATAAAAACTTACAACTAGGCTTTTAGATTAATAGAAACTCTTTTAAGATTCTATTTTAATGCTTATTTAGTTATATTTTTGGTTTAAGATAATATATTTCTAGTAATTACTATAAATGTTTTTTACTTACTTCTGCCCTCGAAGACCTTTTCCTAAATAGTGCGGCCCACAAGCATTTTTTCTGACAAAATTGACCCGCGAGTATGAAAAGGCCGCAGACCTATGAGCTAAAGTTACCGTTGCTAATATACAAGATGTATTAAATGTAAATGTAACTATTTTTCAAATTAACCTTATATAGAGTTTTTTACAAATAGCATGAGACCGGTACTACATCAGTTTAACATTTAGGTTTAAATTAAAGGTTATTAACATTTTTTGTCAATGTAAAGGGTTTTAAGTCAATTTGTTTAAGTTTCGCCTTATAGAGCTGTGATAGAACAATTTATAAACTATATCCCCAATAAAATGTTATAATAAATTATTACACAACCTTACTTATTCTTTTAAAGATTAGAAAATTTTGTTAGTTTATTTTATACTACGTCACAACATGCTTCAAGTTAAATTAATTTTTTGCTTTAAAATTTAAAATAAAAGAAAGTTTTTATTTATTCAAAACATTCATTATAGGTTTATATGTTTAATTTATACAGCACTAAATAGTATAAACTAATTAATACGTTAGTTTACAACTTTCACTTAAAAAGTCTCTTTATACCTTAAAAATATTGTATGTTTAAAAATCTAACTTAACTTTTACAGCTAGAAATTACTTTAAAATATTCAAAAAAAGTAATTGTATTTTATGTAATAAAATATAACACTACATACTAAGTTAATTTGTGCTTTTTCTACAATTGCTTATAAATCTATATTTTAATCATGCCATTAAATATACTTCAACAAAAACTAAAACCTAATAAATTTTCAACGTTTAAAGACTGTAACAGCTTTTTAGCTTTTTTAAATATTAAATGTGTTCTGCATAATTTAATAATTAATTAGGTTAAAATTTATATATTCACACTTAAAGCTAGTTGATGCAACTAAAAAAGTAAAGTTATAGTGACTCTACTAATAGCATAAACTTTATTTTCCTTATAAATTACGTTTTAAGTAGCTATAAAGATCTATATGACCTTTTTTATCTATACTTAATGTTATACATAAGTCAGTTTCTTACACATTGAGCTGGCCAAAAAATAATTTCAAAAAATATCTTATATGAAATATGTATTGTGTTATTAAAATCATATCTAACAGTTTGTTATGTTTATAAGTTTTAGATGTTATATAAGACTTTAATATGTCAAACTTTGTTTTAGTACTTTTTTTTACTTTAAATAATTAAAAATACCATTTTAGAGAAATACACTTTGTGGATTTATAGTTAATTACATAGTTGTGACGTTTACATTTCGACTTTTCAAAGAAAGTTAGAAAAGTCGAAACGTAAACGTCACAAGTATGTAATTAAATAAAAACCCACACTACAACATCCACTCCTGTATTTTATTTTATTTGGTTAAATTTTTTAAAGCTATTAGTTATTTCAAATGTTTTTGAAATTGACAAAAAGTTAATTTGTGACGAGATCAAATTCATGTATTAACTTATAATTTTAAAGTGAAAATTGATTGTATTAATTTGAGGTAATATTATTAATTTTTTGTTAAGATTTTGTAAAAGCTGAATACATAAGTTTAAGCTAGTTTATAAAAAAATTTGAACAGCTAACTTTTAATTAGAACACTTAGTTTTTACTACATACCTATTTTAATTATATTCCATTTTAAATATGATGGATTTTTTTTAATTTGAACGTACGAGAAAATGTATTATCAACAAATTTTCTATGATCATATCTAATAATTAAGTTAGACAAAATGACATAGTATTTTCTTCAGCAAATTAAATATAAAAAGTTCAAGCAAGTTAAAAAGCATTTTGATAATGAAACTTATTTAATTCAAGTGAACATGTGTATCTTTAAACTTTAGACATTTTAAGATAATATAAAAGAGTTAAAACTTAAGATGTTTAAATAAGAACATATTTAGTGTATATCTTAGACTTGTTTCACTGAAACAGAACAGTTGTATACATTTTTACACTGATATTTACCAATATAGAAATTTGTATAAATTTTGTGCAAAATTTTAGAAACTTTAAATAAGTAAATTAAATAAAAACAACTCCGAAGCTACTTATGACGTATTTAGTTTACTTTCGTATTAAAATTTTATGATTTTTCTATTTAAACTAGTAAGCTAGCTATGTAGTAATTTTCAAAAGAGTAAAACATTTTTATGTTACTTAAATGTGACTAAATCAAGTAAATCAATAAAAAGTATTAAAATCAACTAAGACATTGGTAGCTAACCTTTCTAATCGTTATCATGTAGTAATTTTCTAACTCCATCTTAAAATTTAAAATAAACTGCCCTTTAAATTAGTTATCTCTACTAAGTATTAGATATTGTTGTATGAGAAACTACTTTTATTAATACAGTTGGCTGTTTTATAGAACATTTTAAAACGTGTGTTTCTTAATAAGTTAATTTGTTTTAAAATTAAATTTCATAGAATGTATAAAGATCTAGAGTTCTACAACCTGTAAGTTTACTTCTGAATAAAAATGCACTAATTGTGACGTTTGTGTTTGCTTTTGTGTAGAGAACAACATAAATTTCGATAAGTATTAGAAAGTTCTTTAAAACTCACTAATTGCTAGCAAATAATATTTTTAAGTCACAAAACTATAATTAATGAAAATTATAACGGCAGTAATATGAATGTATCTTTTTAATTTTAGATAGTTTAATACCAGCCATAGCCACATTTAAATAAACTACTAATTAAGTTAGCAATTTATGTAAAACTTTAAACATCATTGTTCTAGAACCTATTTTTATTGATATACTCAAATGTGTTATATAATGCTTGAAACAGGTCAAATGTAATACAATTGACTTTAAGACCAAGCTGTATAGCTTGTTTCTAATGGAATACATTTTACTTTCAGCAAACATGTGTACTTTCAGAAAATCTTTGAAAAAAAATATTTTAAAGTAAAATAAGAATTTTATGTTAGATAGTTTATGATAAACGTTTTTCATCAAAGCAGAGCAATTTTGAAAATTTTTTAAACTAACATTTATCATTACAAAATTATATTCTTTTTATCTGGAGATTTTGAAACTTCGTTATTTCAGTTTATGAAGAAATTTCGTTATTGGAAACTCTATAACAGCACAATACATTTTCAGTATTGAAATGTTTCATTAACTTTCTTTTTTTCATAATAACATCATACATCCGAACCATATTTACTTGAGTTGGATCTTTAGCTGAGGGAAACACTGTAACTGATGCAGTGGCGTCGCGTGGTATTTTTTTTAGGTGGTGCAGAATTTAAAAAAATATCAATTATTTTAATAAAAATATGTTTTTACTGTCAAGTTTGAAAACAAATGAACTTTTGCTACACCTGAAGATAAGCTTTGCTTTTAAGGGCATAGGGGAGATGAAACAATTTGATCTTATTTTATGTAGTTTTTACTAAGCTACAAGATGCTTTTTACAGATTTTAAAATTCAGTATATGTTTTAAGATATAGCCGGTCAAAGTCAAAGGCAACAAAAGGTTCATAATGGTAGGCACAAACTAAAACAGTTTTTAAAAAAATGTTTTACCACCCCCCCCCCCCTTATGCCCTTAACATCTACTTTAGAATTATTTTACTGAAATTACTTTATACAGTTTTAATTTAACTACAAGTCATCTTTTATCAATATAAAAAATTATTAAAATTTTTGAGATATGGTAATTCACAGTCAGAGGTACAAATGAATCCTTATTTTTATAATATAAACTCAAACAACAAATAAATCAAATGACTAAAACCATATATTTTTTTTATAAGTTGGCCTCAAAATCTTTAGATGTTTCTTTTATAAAACACAAAAAATTGCTAAATTAGTTATTTAAAACACCAAGAAAAAAAAAGTTATAACAAAAGTTTTTTTTTTGTATATATAAAAATATATGTTGATACTTAAAAATTGAAAACTTCTCTTCAACAAAAGTAGAAAGTTTTAAAAAAATTAGGATGAAAAAGTTTAATTAAAAATTGTTTTAAAAATGATGGAGAATAAAGGTTTTCAGTAAAATTGTATTTTTTGCTGTTTTGGTTTGCTCCTTGTATAATAAACCATTGTACTCTCTGGATTTGACTGGTTGTAACTAAAAGTTTAATTGGAAATTTCAAGTTTATTAGAGAGTAACTATTAGCTTTCTGAAAAAGTTAAAATAAGAACAACATGTAAAAAAGTGCCTATACACCCTCCCCCCTTACTCCTCACTAATTTGCACATTTTTTTTTACAAACATTAACATTTTTATTAACTTTTTTTCTAATTTTAATGTTTTTGTTGGAGGTTTAAAATTCAATAGTTTTTTAAGGGTATCTTTTCTTTATTTAATATTTATTTGTTTTTCATTTTGATGACAGTATTTTTCTCAGGAGCTCAACTTTTTTAAGTTTAGTTGTGAGGCTGTTGAACTTTTCAAGAATTTTAAAGATAATTAATAAATATGTAACCATTATAGAAGTAAAAGTTTGGTTAGTTAGTTTTCATGTGGCCATAGGGGTAAAACACTTATTTTTTAATTTTAAATAACCTTGTTATTTTCAGAGTAAAAATTAAAACTGCTTTAGTCAGACTGAATACTTTTCTAATTTGGTCTGTTTTAATTTATCTTGGGTCATCTTGCGTTTTTAACATTTCTAAGTTATCCTGATTATGAGGCAAGGCAACCATGTTTCAACAATTTTATCTAAAATTTTTGCTTTTTTTATGAAAAAATTAAACCAAAAGTTATATAAAGTAGAGGTAGACTAAATTTTCCTAAAATGTTAAACTACTATAAGTAATCAAAGTTTCTAAATTAAGGCTATTTACTTTATTTAAATATGTGATTGTTTCAATAATACTATTTTTTATTTGATATAAATCTAAAATATTTTTCTGTAAGAGTGAACTAGAAGTTTATAATAAACTTCTTAATTCTTTTTTTCAGAACTTGAATTTTATTATTTATTTTATTAACTTTATGAAAACAATAATCAGTTATAATTAAATTTATGTATGCAGATTAAAATATTTATTCATATTTATCTTTTTTTTCAAAATATGCAATTTATGACAAATCTTTTAATAAAAGTGATCTGTTAAATTTAAAAAATCATGTGGGTACATAAACTCAAGTTTAATCCTTTGCAGTAGCTTGCTTTGTTTTTATTTTATGTTTACAATAGCTTGTAGATGATACTTAAGCAAGTCCTGTTTTAGGGAATTTTCAACTTAGCTTACTTACCGCAAGATATTGATTTTGCGGTAATTCTTGAAGAAATTTTGCTTTTTTGAGTTCATTTGCGGCAGTCAGCTAAGAGTTTGCGGCAGTGAAGTGGGCAAAATGGTCGTTTTCAAAATTGAAGTTTTAAAAGAGATTTCGTTGTTCAAAAAAATAACGAAAACGTTATAGATACTTATTTTTTCTTAGAAAATTTCAAGGTGGTGCAGTTGCGGCAGTGCAACACCCCACGCGACGCCCCTGAACCGATGGTAACTGCAGACAAAGTAATACAGGAGAATTTATCATCTCAATTTTTTAAAGTTAATTTTCTGAAGAAATTCTCAAAACAGTCACACATTTTTTCCAACTATCACTAAGTAAAAACATTTTGTTACCTATACTAACTGTTCCGTGGTACACTATCTCATACAAGTTAAATGATTTTTTTTTATTTTCATGAAAATCATTTGAAACTTCTGAACTATACTTACCAGCTCCAAGTCTACAAACTAAAATACTTAACTTGAAAAACTGTACAATATGATAATTTTTTATTTTCAACTTTTGCTATGTAGCTCCTTTCACTTGTTTTTGTGTCATATTTCAAACAATTTCGCGAAAAAATTGATCCTCATATTATATAATCATTATTGTACAAGAACAGTAGTATTTCGTTCATTACATAATTGAACTACTTCATTTCATAACTCATTATTTTTTGAAAAGTCTGGTTTTTCTTGCAAATTTCTAAATATCAGAACCACTAGACAAAGTTCTGTCATAAAAATATTGAACAATCTAACGCTCTGTCATTAACATTTATAGAACATTTTAACCAAAAGGTAGACGGTTTTGTTATTTTTTCATTGTTTTCATAATTAAAATAACATAAATTCCAAAGTTCTCTTTTTTTAAAGTAATTGTTTTCAATTTCAATGTACAAATGTTTGTAAATTTGTACTGCATTTGTTTAACTTCATTAATAATTACAGAAAAACAAAAAAGGAAATTAAATTTTTTTAATCTGAAATAGTTTATAATTAATTTTAAAAAATTTTGTTAATATAAATATAATTAATATAATGTTAAAAAATATAATTTAAATAGTTAAAATTGTTAATTTTAGTTTCCAAATAGGAAAAAGTATTTATGTATTCTAATAAAATTTGTTTTTGTTACATAACATGTTAGTTCAATATATAAAGTTATAAAGGATTATATTTTAAAAAGTACGTAAAAATTAAAAAAATATCCTGAATCTTTAAAACTAATATCTTAAAGCAGAAACTCATTAAACAATAAAAATTTTAAATAAAGTATTTGAAAAAACATACTTAAATATCTTTGAACAATTAGGAATTTTGATTTTAACAATTAAAACATGCATCATCTTTTCATTGTTTATGTACTAAACAATTTAATAAAACTATTCAATTATTTTAAGAAAAATAACAAAATATAGTAATAACGTTTTTTTAATCAAAATACTATAAATGCTTTTCCAGAATTTGATAAGTATTGTATATTTAAAAACGCAGAAGTCAACAAACATTGAATATTGTACTATTTACGTACAATTCTACTACAATAAAAGTTATAAAACTTGTCTAACGATCAAGTGAGGGTAAAAATGAATTATGCAGTTAGATTATTTCTTTTTTCTAAAATGTTTGTTAAGCTTCTTGTTATGCTTTAGCAAAAAAGCGCTAATAACATATTTTAGTATTATAACTTTAACTTTATATTAAAACAATAGTTACTAGTTTACCTGCACTACTATTTTTCTTTATATGTTGTAATATTTTAATTCTACTATTTAACCAGCTAATTTAGCTGAATAAGAAAACGTATACCTATAAAATACATTAAACATAAATTAGGCAAGTTGAGGCTCTTTTCGTTAGAAATTAAAATATGATCATTTTTAATGGTTAGTAAAAAAACATTCTAATTCTTTTATTTGCCTTTTAGTGTATAAATTTGGAATAGTAAATACACTTTTCGTTAATAGATTGTAAAAACTTAACTACCTTTTAACAGTTTTATTGCTGTATAACTTTATTTAATTCATTAGTTTTATCCACTTACATTTAAAAGAAAACATAATTCGTAAAAACTATTTTAAATTTGATTAACTCTTTTACAAAGTAAAAGAAAATACCCGACTTTATTTCAACACTTGCATTACATAAGTAACAGCTTTTTCTAGCTGATTAAAATAATATTTTGCTTGGTAAACCTTCTAACAACTTTATTTTTTACAAAAAATTCTTATTTATTAATAGTTGTATGAAGTTAGTTGTTGTTGGCAAACAATACTTAAGTCACTAAGATTTTATTTGATTTTTTTGGCTATAGGTAGATTGTTTCAGAGATTTCCGTATAACGACAAATATCAAGTTTTCACTTATTCTAGATTTTAAATGGTACTTAAATCAAGAAAAAGACTTCTGAATAACAACATTAATCAAAATAAAACTAATGAGTATTTTTTCTAATAAAAATATTATAATTTTTAAGAAAATTAAGAAAACAAAACTAAGCAAAGATAAATAAATAAATAACAGTTAAAAATAAGTTTATCAGTTTTCAATTTTTTTACTCTACTTAACTTATAATGTTTAATAACTGGAAGTACAATTTTGAAGTTTGACTTAATTAAATTTAAAAGTCGTTTTGCAAGATTTTTTTCGAGATTGTACTCATAGTTATTGCTATTCTTAAATTTTGTAGAAATACTTTTATATTTATTATCAACTTACTTTTTTTGTATTAATAAAATTTTCGAAAACTGTGTGTATTTGCATATATTAATTACTTATGTTATTTGTTGTAATAACAGATTTCAAAACTATTTTATGAATAAATAATTTTTAATTTTGCTGATTAAGTAGTTTTGCACACTGAATCTTAATTAATTAATGTTTTCTTAACTTGGAAAAACTCAAATTTTTTAAGGATTAAATAAAACTAATAAATTAGAGTTTTAGTCAGAATTCAAAATGGTATATATTTAGTTTTAAAATTGGCAAGTAGTTCTAATAATATGTTTTGTAACTACAGCAATAAATTATTTCGTCACAGAAACTTTATTTTATTTCGTCAAACTCAGTGATTGCATTTTGGACATCTGTTGTAGCTGTTTAAAATGAAGAAAAAGTTAACATTAAAGAATTTGTAAATAATTGGATTTAAAGTTTAGTTAAATAAAAATTACAAAAAAAGACATTCAAGCCAGGTTCACGCTTGTTAAACTATTTGCAATCTAAAATTATTTATGACGTATGTTTTTGTTTTTGTGTGCAAATATCTAAAGTTTTCTATCTCAAATAGAACGAAAGCCAAATATTTTACAAGAAGTAAAAATGTTTTTACGTCACAAACTTTTACAAATTTAATGTATTAAAATTATTAAAGTAAAATTTAAACTTTTATAATCTTAAATAGGTTTTTACCATTTCTTTTATGTTGAATATTATAAATATTGAAGAACACTGCTTTATAATTTTTGTACTTATACAATATAGTGTTATAACAATAAAAATGACATTAAAGCTAAATAATGTTTGATATAAATTAAAACTATTAATTAATTGTTTTTCTAATGAACATAACTCTGTTTTAAATATATATTTAAAATCCTTAGATGTACTGTGTCTTTTTTTATTAAAAGGGCATTAAAATTTGAAGAGAAAAACTTTCCATTTTATAATAATGTGTTGCATAAAATTTGCTTCTCATAAATTAGTTTTCAATTTCAGGATTTGACAAATACTTTTAATTAAACAGATTGTTTATTACACTCTTTATAATAATATTTTTTAAAGAGTCAATTTAATAAATTTTGAAATATTCCAAACTTTAAGTCATGTATGAAGTTTATAGCATAACTTTAAAATAACATTTATCTTTGTACTTGTCTTTTTTACTTATTATATGTTGACTGAAAGCTTAATTTAATTTAAGATAAATATAATTCAGAACTTTTTTGAAAGCTCTTTGTACTCAACAAAATAGTGTTTTTTTTGTGATTAGTATAGTTGAATGCAAGCAACATTTAACGAATTTTTTGCAACAAGTTTGAGTTTCGCATAAAAATGCGACTATTTTAGGTTTAAAGTTAACTTTGTGTATATATATATATATATATATTTTTTACTGTAACTGTTTGCATTTTTAAATTTATTGTATTTTAAACAACTAGAATGCTATTACATTCAATACTAAAAGTAAAAAAAAAATATATCATATGTAAATTAAAAGTGTAAGATTGATGTATGTTATTAAAAATCTTAATTAATAAAAAAACAGTTTTTATGATTATAAAGAATTATAAAACTTGGTTATAATTACTTATTTGTATAAAACTTAATTTTCAAAAAAAAAAACACTAATTATTAAATATTTAAAACTATTTTGTAGTAAAAAGCTTAAAACCTTGGTGTAACAAAAAATGTTGTTGTTCTAACATACTAAACATAAGTTTATTTCTAAAGAATACTATGATGAAGCTAAAAACAGTAAGTATAATTAAAAATTAGAATAAAACATTATACTAAAGCTTGAATAACATGTTACCATAAAATTTTAAGCAAAGCATAAAAATTTAGGAAACTTTTTGTTAGAAAATAATTTATTCTTGTATGCTTTTATTTTAACGAAATCCTCTACAAATATTAAGTGATTATAGCTAAATTATTTCCTTATAGATATATAATTAAAATACTTAAGCTTAAAGCTTAGGAATTTAAGTATATTTAAGTTTATTTTAAAATACAAATATAAGTTTAAAATTATAATTTTTTTGTAAAGCTTTTAATATCAATCTGTTATTTTTTTGAATTAATACTTGTTTTTGATAGTCTTTAACAGTAGTCTACAAAGAATACCGTGAACAATTATATTCGAAATTATAAAATGTATAAACCGTTTTTTTAAATTTTAACAAAAACATTACTTATTATACTATAAAAATCTTCAATATATACTTAATACTTCATTTTTATTTGTTTTGTTCAATTTAAAACTAATATTAATTATTTGTATGTAACAAAAATAGATTCAAAGTTTGTAAAACATGGTTTTGTTAAAATTTCATTACTATAGTACTTTTAATTTTTTTAGAAATATAAGTTCATTGTATAAAGTTTGAATGAAAAACGAAATTCACATCAAAATCTTAACTAAAAATATAGTATTTGCTTTGATAAGAATAGTAATGACAGCTATTTTAAGCTGGTTTAAAAATTGAAGAAAAACTTATTTTGAATATGTTTCTGCTAAAATTTTAACTTAATTTATAAAGTTTTTCTTGTATTTATCCTGTTGCGAGTAATATTTAATGACGTCACATGAGTATAAAGCATATAATGCGACAGAAATTTGTAGTATTTAATTTTAATTATATTTATGTTTGTTAAATACATTACATCAGTCTTCAAATGTTAGTTATTATTTTTCAATAGATATTTTTTAAATACCAGTAATTATAAGGCTTTAAAAATTTATGTCATCAAGTCTTGTTTTAAACTAAAATGAGAAAGTATAACAGTTTCATTTTGATTTTTTTTTTGACTTTACATGTGTATGAAGCAGAAAATGCGATATATATTTGCACTGCTTAGTTTTGATATTTCTTACTTTATCAATTTAAATGTAACTAAAAAGTTTAAATGTATTTGCATAAAAACTGTAAAATATTTGAAATATGAAATTTTTTCAATTAAATAGACAACCTCCATTATATTTTGATTTGATTGTACGAATTCGCTAACAACAAGAATTATTTTGCGAGAAATTTAAAGGAATTCACTTGAGTATAAAGTAATTTATGCAAGAAAATTTTTGTTATGTTTATTTTTAATAACTATTCTCATCATTTAATAACAACTTATATGTATAAAAATTGATAAAAAAAAATTATTTAAAATTTTTAAGTAGACATCGTTAATTAGTTTTCATTATAACATTCTAAAATATCAATAGAGAAAACTTTTAAATTTTATTTGAAAAAACAGTAATAAAAGTTTCATAATTTTTATAGTTTAGTTAGTTTAGTCTTAATGTTAATTTTGTTTTATATTTCATTATCCGAAATCTTTGTACAAATACTAAAAGCTTGTTTAAGTTAAAATACTAAAGCGAAAACGAAAAAATCTGTTAAGTATAGTTTCTTTCATATCAAAATATAAACACGAACTTGTACTAAACAGTTTGTTTTTATACACTTTAATAAAATTCTTAACTTTTTTTAGAAAATAAGTGTTAAGATATATCAAATTACGCTTTTGACATATATGATGTCGTTATATAAATTAAAAATATTTGTCTAGTACAGAAACAACAAGCAATATATTATTAACTTTTTAAATTGTTATGGAAAGCTAATTGTAATACGTTTTTATTATTGCTGATGAAGTTCAAGTTTGCATACTAGTTTTTCTGTAAGTTTTATATTATGACTTAAAAACATTTCCATCTATACTTATTTTAACTCGACTTGAAATCATAGAGCTTAAAATAATTGTACTTGTAGTTTTACAATACAAACTTATTCTGAAATTAATAATATATTTGTTATTAACTATTAATTTAATTATTTTAAACTAAACTTTTGTATTATTTTTAATGAGCTATTTTATAGCTCACAACTGAAAAATTTCTTAGCACACATGTTTTTTAGATAACATTTAGCTTAAATTAAAAACATACCGACTTTTTGACTGATGATAAAAGTGAAAGGTTTTTGCGGTCTTATATGTGTACTAAAAGTTTTTTTTATACTTATAAATTCATAAAAGTACTAAATTAAGATAAAAGTTATATGATTTAACAGCGTGAACCAGCTGTTATAAATTATTATTTGGTACTAGTTCTTATCAGTTGTCACAAAATCATGCAGTTTGGTTTTTATTGTATGTGTTTTTGTGAGTGTTAACAGTTGATTACCTCAATAAGCGCTTATGTTTTTGAAAAATCTAACGCAAAACTATTACAATCTTAATATAAACTTTAAATTAAATACACAACAAATATTTATAATATAACAAATAATCTTTTAGTTGTTGATTAACACGCACACTAGTTACATGTAAATTTTTGTTATTGTAGTAAAATATTGTAAATGTTTATGAATTTTTAAACTTTATGACTTAATAAAAAACTCAAGTAACATTTTTAAATTTACTTTTAGCGAGTTTTATTTTATGCTGATTTAGTTAAGTTTTTGATAAAAAAAAAGTTATAATTTTTTTATTGTAAGTTTTAAAACAAATCATGAAAATTTTACTGCTTTGAAATATTTTATGTTATCAACTATTTTATGACAACTATAACTATTTTTTATTCTACTAACTAAAGTTTTACTAAACACATGGTATAATTTTTACATAAATATTTCCTAAAAGTTATTCAATAGCACTAAAGTATGGCTGGCAACATTTATTTTAATAACAATATTTCTCATGTTTATCTTTTATTTGACATTTTGTTTATTTAAGTTAATTAAATATATTTATTTGTTCAAAGGTTATTGTAATTTCAAACTTACGGTACAATTCCAAGTCTTTTATTTAAAAAATTAAAATATTTTAAAAGTAAATGTCTTAAGTTAGTCTTTTCATTTTAAAAGGTTATGTTAATACAAAAAATAAAAAAGCTAAAAAAGCGATTAAATATGTTTATTCAATAAAACTTGAGCATTACTTTATTTCATGTGATCGAATATGTGTTGTTAACCATTTAATGTTTTATAACATTATTAAACTTAAAACTTAAGCTTATTTTCACCAAAATATCGATTAAATGATTGTTATAGATTAGAAAAAATATGTTACTCTATAAAATTAAATCAACTATATTTATGTATTGTAAGAAAAGAACTATACCATTAAACATAGTGAATATCAACATTTTTTATACCAGCTTAAACAATGTAAATTGATGTTTTAATATTTCAGTTTTCTACAGCTTGTTAAGCTGTTTTAAATTTTCGTAACCTATTAACACTAGGTTTGTCGTTCAGTTATATAGTTATTGAAATAAATTTATATAAAAACTTGTGCAACTAGCTGTTGTGAGTAAGTATAAGTGACGTCACCAGAAGCATAAAAATTTGCTTTAAATTTAAAGTTCTTAGTTTTTATCGTAAATAAATTTGTTAGATTTTGTTTTGCGTTAGATTTTTTTTTCTGGTTTTATTCAATATTTTTTTGAGTTGAAAATAATATTTATTGTTTTGCTTTTGTTTAGAAATTTTATTAAAACTTAAACTACAAATGCATTTAATTGCTCTATATTAAGATTTCTCAAATTTTTCTGAAAGTTTCAATTGCATTAGTTATTGCTTACATTCCTATTTTCAATTGCTTTTGATATGGGATTTAAAAGTTTTTAAACGTTGTTGCTTTTGATAAAAGTCTAAAATTTACGCTGCAGTTACAACTTCAATTTGAATAATCCAATAAACGTAAAACAAAAGGTAAAGAATTTTTTTATACTTTTATAGATATAAAAAACTATTTGATAGTCGTTTGGTAGAAGAATCAACATATTATTTGATTTTAAACATTCGAGTATCAAAACAAGTTCGTAATTATGTGCGATTAAATGTGTCAAATTAGAAAGCATATGTTAACATTATTAACAAAACTAAAATATATTCGCATAAACTTTAAACTGTTTAAAACAGTTAAATGATTTTAACATTGATGATTTGTTTCTTAACGTAACTTAAACTTATATTTGATTAAGAGTTTTAGTTTCACTGATGACTAAAATGAAATTTTATGAATTAATACAGCTAATGCAATTTATGTTTTATGTAAAAAATTATGTTTGCAAAAATGACTAAACAGATTTTCGGCTATAAATATAGAATTCATCTAAGAAACTGCACTACACTTTTGGTATAAAAGATGTATATGTGTGTATATTTTTTAGTTGTAAGTTTTCATATCATATCTATTTAATAAACCTTTCTAAAATACTAATTAAGCAAGTTCAACTTCTTTTTAGTTAACATTTGAATTATGTTTTTTTTTTTACTTGTGAGGGATAACGCTGCGTACTTCACATTTATTACTTTTTTTAGTTTTTATTAACAATTACATTTTCTTCATTTATTGATTTTAACAACTTAATTTAATAAAATATATTTTATGGCTGTATAACTTTAGTTAACTTATTATTTTAATCAAGTAAAACTAAAGTACTAAATCCGTTAAAACAATTTAGACTTTAAAAAACCTTTTTACGAAGTAAAACCAAACACCTGACTTTACCATACATCTGTATTGTAAAAGTAGCAACTCTCTCTAACTGTTTAAAGCTTGGCCAAAAAAGTTAGTCTTTTTTTTTAGACTAAATGTTTCATGTTTATAAATTGTTGGATGAAGCTAGTTGCTATTAGCGACCAGTGCAAACGCACTAAGAACTGTTTTAAAGTTATTTTAGTAGTAAATATAATATAAGTATACAGAAACAGCTTTGTGCTTAATAACCATTAAAGCTTAACTAAAGTTTTGTTGTTTAAAAACAACTACATAAAGCTTATTTTTGTTGTCAAACAATTATGACGTCACTGTTTTTATTTTGTACTGATATTCATTTGTTTTTAATTTTTAAGTCTTTATAATCTATAGTCTTTATTTTTATAAATAATGTTTAGACTTTTTTGTTCTAAAAAGCCTATTATTTGGATCTGCTTTATACGATATATAGTTCAAGACTTTTGAGTTATTTATCTAAACAAAAATAATTTTAATTAGTCTGCTTTCTGAAGAAATATTTTTAATTTTGATCAAAAAAAACCTAAATAAATTGTTAATACATATTCATAATGATGTTTATGTAGGATTCACTAAATATTAAATATACAAAAATAATTATTTTTATAATGATATTTACACTTGATAAAAAATATAGAAGTTCTTATATGTAAAACTTTTAATTTTTAATACTACGTGTTAAATCAACAAACATTTTTTTGCGATTTACTTACTATGAAAGAAAAGTTGTTTTTTTAGTTATTTTGTAAAATTTTCGTAATTTGCTAATAATAATTTTGAACTTTTTCGAAAACCATGATCAGTTAAAAATATGAACGAAATACTAGTAAATTGTGTTGTTTTTAACAACTAGCTAGAAAGAAATTATTTCAGCTATAAAAAGATTGTTTAAAAATTTCATTATAATAAAAAAAAACACTTTTTTACATAGTTTAAGTTATAAACGGTACTTAAAAATAATCTTCTACTTATATGTCATAAAACAAAGAAATTTAAACTTATTTATAAAATTAATTTGAATGTTGTTCGACCAAATACAATTTAAAAAACTTATTCTAATACTTAAACGAATACTTTGCGCTGCGCATATTAACTAATGTTTTTATTTTTTGCAGAATAACGTCTTGTAGTTTAATTTTACTATCACGTTAATTTTATTTAATATTTATTTTGTTAAACTATATTGTATATTAATATGTTAAAGAATCTACATTATTTTATTTTAATTAATACGCAAATCATTTGAATAAAAAGATTTTTTTGGCTTACTTAGTCGTAAATAATTAATTATTAAAAAAAAATAAGATAAACATTGTTTAAGAAAAATAAATAAATTTATAATTATTAGAATTTTAAATAATATAAAACTAGTTTAAAACTTTAGTTGAAGAACTTTTGTGTAGTTAGTATAAAAAAGATAAGTTAGACTCAATAACTAAAAGGTCGTAGGACTAAATATTTTGAGCATTTTTTTTGTCGTTCTAAAACAAAACTACTTTTTAATATTTACTTAATATCTGCCCAGTTAGCGATTATTAAAATGTTGTTCGATAACCCTTAAATAAAGCTGATAATTTATTATTGTTACTAGTTCCTACAAACATTTTTGCAACTTGATTGATTGACTTTACTAAAACCAAAACTTTTGTGTGGTTCATTCTAATTGCGAAAAAAATTAGACATTTTAATGTTAACAGATTAGTTAATAGTATCTATAAAAACGCATTAAAAAAATTAGTTTGTTTAAATTGGTTTTTTTTTTTTAATTTTCCCGATTATATACTAAACTTTTAATAAAAACGTTAAAATCTAAGAGGAAAGTTTGAACTTGTATTTAACTTATCTAATTAAAAAAATATATCATTTTCAAAGATTTGTGTATCAATGTAATTTGTTTAACTTTTTTGAACATAGTTTATAACGTTTTTTCTTAACCATCTCTTAAAATTTTACAATCATATTTGTTCACGACGTATAAGCATTAGTTCTGTAATAACATCAGCTGTAA
Organism: Thalia democratica; assembly: GCF_965202585.1. NCBI lineage: Eukaryota > Metazoa > Chordata > Thaliacea > Salpida > Salpidae > Thalia > Thalia democratica. The sequence continues at coordinate 17,237 of NW_028139897.1, read as the reverse complement.
TAAAACTTTGTTTTGCGACAAAGTTCTTTTTTATACAATCAGTTAAACTCAGTGTAGTGTGTTGCTGGTAATTTAATTGACAGCTTTATGAAGCTGTTATAAAATACCATGATGAAATGAATGGACCAAAATGTATATTTAAATGAAAAACTGTTTTATAAGTATAACATTTTTTAAGCTTGTTGCTGCAGGTTAATATAAATGACGTCACATAGCGCATGAAAATATTTTTAGCTTTATACACTTTTATTTTTGATTTGTTTACATACTTTGCGCGTATAAATGCAACAGATTTTTTGAAATTTTGTTTTGCGACAAAAAATATTTTCATACAATTACACAGGTAAACTCAGTGACAGTGTATTGCTGATAATTTAGTTGACAGCTATTTAAAGCTGTTAAAAATACCATGACATTTGTTATTGACAAAAATGTATAATTAATTATAAAACTTTTTTGTTATTATAATATTTTTTAAGCTTGTTGTTGCGGGTTAACAACAATGACGTCACAAGGCGCATAAAAATATTTTTTAGTTTTGTTTTTGTTTCGTTGACATACTATGCGCGTATAAGTGCAACAGTTTTTTATAAGTTGTAGGTATATTAAAAAATAAACATTTGTAATAAATCACAAAATATTTCAAAAAACTTTACACATTGTTTTTAATAACTTTAGTTCAACATTCATTGCATAAGTATTTTGACTAAAACAAAAATTGTCGCATTTGCAAGAAATTTTGCATTAAAATAAAGAATCAGACAACTTGCAAACTAAACTGTTTGATGCTGTGTAAAATTTAATAGTACAAACTTTTAACGTAAACCTAATTTTAAATTTTATTTTAAAAGTATATATCAAAAACATAAAATAAAACTCAAAAAGGTGTTTCTTTTTATATGATTAGTTTCTAAATATATGTATATAACATAAAGATGAGCACGAATTTATTTAGACGAGATCTTTGAAAACTTGTTTTGTTTGTAGTCATAACATTTGTCGATATATTCTCGTAGGTAATGTGACGTTCTCAAAAATTTAATGTAACGTTTATACTCCTTAAAGAATTTAAAATAAATTATGACCTTAAAGTTAAATTTAATTGTTTTTTTTTTACTTCAGTTTAAAGCTATCATTATATATCAAAATTAATAATAAAATTTGTTCTAATGCCATAATTGCTTAAATTAAACGTTACATAACCTTTTTTTAACAATTTTGTTACTTAAAGCAATAATAAGTAAGTTTTTACGCTAAGTTTTTGACACTAAAAGTTATTTAAGTACTTCTGTTATTGTTAAACAAAAGTATTTTTTCTATAAATTTTAATGCTTGAAAAGATTAAACTACAAGTTTTAACTTAACAAAATATTTTTAATATTTTTGTTTTTCAAGAGTAAGGTAAGATTTTCGTAAAAAGAAACTGCACAGTATACATTTTTATGCTTTAGTTATATTTCCTGAACATAAATTAAACTGTATCCTGGTGTATGACTCGATAACCGAAAGACTTTTTCGTACACCAGGTCCTTGGACCAAATATTTTAGTGCTTTTTTGTTCAATATTTGACTTTATGTTATCTAATAACAGTATGTCTTTTCATTTTTATTCACCATCAAAAAGATTATATTTGATAATTTCTATTAACTTTATGAAGAATTATACAAATTTCTAAAGTCAATTTAAATCAAACTTCAAACTTATTCTATTAACTTTAATTATTTTAAAAATAGTTTATGAATACTGTTTTAATTAAGATATCTTAAAAAATGAAGAAAGTCGGGAATTAAATATTTTTGTAGTATGGTTAAATTTTTTAAGAACTTGGCTTTTGTAGAAATTTTTTTTTCAATTTTGATTGAAAAAAAAAGATTTATTTAATATAAATATTAAAAAATGTTAAAAATTCTTATGTACTTAATTAGACCAACTTTTTTTTATGTTAGTATAGTTTAATCCAGGCAAAATTCAACGCATAGTTGCAACAAGTGTTTAATTTCCACATAAAAATGCGACTATTTTATATTTAAGTTATTTTTGAGTCTAATTTGATTTTGAAACACTGTAACTGTTGCATTTTTAAATCAATTCTACATTCTGTTTTTAAAGTAGAACGATAATACAATCAATACAAAAAAGTATAAAAAATTATATATCAGAAGTAAATTAAGTCTGTGAGACTGATGATTTTTAGCAAAAATTTTATTGAATAAAGATATAATTTTTATGATTTTACAGTAATTTAAAGATTTTTTAATAGTATCTATTGTATAAAAAGTGTTTGTTGAACAGCTAAAAATCCACTCAAAAAGTAAGGTCAAAGGATTCTATGTACGAACAAACTTTTAAGTTATTGGGTCGTAAGCCAGTACAGTTTAATGTCATATTCAGAACAGTACTTATTGTTGATATATAAGTACTTGTCTTAAAGAAATTCAAAATATAAATTTTGACGCATCTAAACTATTTAAGTTCAGTTACAAAACATTTAAAACCTTAGAATAAATAATAGTTAAGAAAATCTAAAGAATATTTTATATGTACAAAATTTTTAAAAGTATGTTTTTTAGCTTAGTACTATTTTTATAGATTTTTAATTAAACATCTGAGTTAATAACAAAAATCATGTTTCTATAAAAATTAGTTTCATTACAGCATGTACCAGCTGTTTTAAATTGCGGGAAACAATTCTTTAGTGCAACTGATAATGAGTTTTTTGTTTTGATCATATACAGTTTTGTGAAGCGCTTTGTTGCGGGTAAGAATCAATGACGTCAGTAAATGCACAAGTTCATTTTTTAGTAATTTTATAAAGATTTTATAAAAGTAGATGTTAAAAAAATATATTTTAGTTTTTCTTGTACTTCCCGATTTTCTTAAAAATCTTTATTTGGAGTTTTAATTGCTTTTATTAACTTTAAAGCTAAGTTTAAATTTTAACCGTTGAAAGTTTTTGTCGCAAAATTACGTCACAAAGCAAATAGCAAGAAGAGAAAAGAGTTTATTCACAAAGTTGAAAGTTCTTGCACAAATATTTTGTAAGGTTAAGTTTCTGCTTCAATTGAAGATATTTTAAGTTATCATAGTTTTTTGTTTTTAATAAAAATAGTTTTAAAGATTATATCTTTTCTTCTACGTATTCTAATAGTTATTGATGTCAAAAATACTCAGCCAGGTTTATAATTTGCATATATAAAATATCTTTCAACTTATACATATTTTAAACAAATACTTCGTTATATATTTATAGTTTTATAAATACTTACTTCAAACTTTATTCTGGGCTGGAAATAATTAAAATATTAATTTTTAGCTGATTTAAAATTAATCTGTAAAAAAAAAAATTAACAAAAATATTTTATTGATTTTTTTGTACATGGTCAAAGTTATGTTTTTAAGTTTGAAAACTAATAAACAAATTTTCTGATATAGCAGTTACATATAGCTTACTCAATTTGTTTTGCAATTTTTAAAGGTGTTATTGAATTACTGTTTTAGTTATTATGTACTTTTATAATGTATAAAGAAATATTTTTAGGTTTTTTTCTTTGAGTAGAACTTAAAACTTTATTTTTTTCTATCTATTAGTTTTCATTGTTAAATATTATTTGAAATAGTATGTTTATCAATGTTAAGTGAATTATATTTGATCCATTATTTTGAAAAAAATAAAGTTTTACTTATAAAAACATTTGAATGCTATTATAAAACTAATATGAAAAAGTTGAAACTGTAAAAGTTGATTACTGTTTTATTGATTTCAGTTTAAGAAACTCAACATATGAAAACTTTTAAATAATAAACATAAAACAAGTTTGAACAAGAAAACATTAAAGTAAGTACAATATAGTTTTTGTGAAACCAAATTTATAGTTTTAATCAAAATTTTAGTTTCGTTTAAATAAACGTTTTGACTAACGTGTTTTTATTATATTAAAACTCTCATTTTTTGTTTTTTTTTAACTTGTATTTTGTGTTGTTCTTTTCCAAGTATTTAACAATGTACCATTTATAGAAACAAAACAACATATAATTATCAACTACTCTAAGAATAAGTTTTATCTAGTTTTAGAAAAAAAATCCCAGTTTTGAATAAAAAAATAATACATCTTACAAACAAAAGTGTCAAATGCTAATGAAAAAAGTAGTTTAACTTGTTTATATACGGTTAGAAAAACTTAACTAAAATTAAAAATATACAATTATACTAAATTTTCAACATTTTATTTAGTAAATATCAAATAAATGATAAAGCAACTTTTTAAATTCGAAACATAAGAGCATATTAACTATTGAAACTTTGAAAACATATTTATATTTTATTAAAATTCTCTGTAAATAAATTACTACTTAGAGAAAAAACTGCACAAATAAAATAAGTACTAAACTCTATCAACACATTAAATTCTAAATACATATCTGAAATATACAAAATTTTATAATATTTCAATTCACTACTGTAAACCAAAACTACCTAAGTCGCAAAAACAAGTAAATATTTATTACATGTATTAATAACATATTCAGAGTTAAAAAATTGTAAATGTTTTGTTTATACAATTTTTAATCTATAAACCTGTATAAACTAAATATTTGAAAAGAATTGAAATAACGAATGAGAAATATCTTAAACTCTCATTGATTTAGTATGTTCTTATTTTTTAATTTTTCATTTAAATAAACTCTTTAGAGCAGGGTCGCATAAAATCCAAAAATAAAGAATTCTGAGTACTTATTAAAAGTTTTTTTCTATTTTAAGTCAAAATTATGATAGTCGAGTAATTTTATGGACAGTTTTAATTTAAATCTGAAAACTATGCTTTAAAATAATAATCTTTCTTATTTTTGTACAAAAAAATGTAAAAGATTAAAAATTGTAATGCTTGTTTAATGAAATAATAACAACTATTGTAAGAAACACTAGTTTTTTATTCATAAACAAATACAGAATAAAAACCGTTTCAAGTTTTTGATCAAAATATTAATTTACAAAACTATAATTATACATACAAATGTGTTTGTGTTGATAGATGTTTCTTTTTAAAAGCTTAGTGAAATAAAATTTAAAACTAACGTAATAAATTTTACAGGTTAAAAACTTAAAAAACAACAAAATTTCAAACTTGTACTATTAAAACTTTCAGTTAATTATACAAAAAAATAATGTTAAGCTCATAAGTATGAGTCTTTTGTACTCGAATAATTTTTTATGCAGTTATATAAATAAATACATAAAGGACTTTTTATATTAATCCATAATAATTACAATCCGTTGTGTTTCATAACCAAAGCATATTTATTTATGAATTGTTTTCACAAAATAATCTTAATCAAAATGATTAATGAGATCTTCCGTTACAATAGTCTAATGAAGTTTAAATAAATTCTAAATTTATTTTCACAGCTTTCTTATATATTATATGGTAAAATTAAAGTTATAATGGATCTAAATTTTATGTCATTTAAGTTTCTGTTCTAGAATAAACTTTGTTTTATAGGGTAAAAAACGTTAAATATGTATTTTTAAAAAGTCTGAATAATATTTAAGTTAATTAAACAGTGACAACTGCAATTTCAAATTTTTTAATCTTTTTTCTATACATTGATAATTACAAGTCTTACAATTCGTTGGATTACATAAAAAAAACTCATTTGTTCATGTATTGTTTTCACAAACAAATATTTTATTAGTTAATCAATATAATCAATGAGATCCTCAGTTACAATAAACTCATGAAAAAAAAAAAAATAGAAACTTATATTTATAATTTTCTTATACTATATGTGGTAACATTAAAGTTCTAAAACGGTAAATATGTATTTTTAAACGATCTTAATTTTATTTATCAACTTATGTTTATATATAAATTATATTTAATTTTAACAGTTACAACTGCAATTTAAAGTTCACTTTTTTATTTTCCAATACATAGAAAATCGTAGAGTTTAGTTTATAGATAGTCTTCATTGTGAAGCTGTTTAAAACAGCTGGCAAAATTGAAGGAAACAAATATATAAATGTATATATAATTTATAACATATTGAAATGCTTTTGTATATATACATAATTCTTGACACGTTTACATGAGTTTTGATATATTACGTCACAAAAAGCTTTAAAATTAAAATAAAAAAAAGTGGTATAATGAATTACCAAAAATCTTTTATGTTAAAAAAACATTAAGTTGTGTATGAATTTTAAAACTGTTTAATTTTTTTATGCTTTAAATAACCTTTACCTAATATCATTTTATCTTTATTTAATTACTATATGTATAGCTCTATTATATCCATTCTTAAATTTAAATTTTAGAGCTAAATTATATATTTCAAATTTGCTTTCGAAAGCTATTAAATTTGAAAAAACAAAATGTTGCCTCCTTTAAAAAAATTAAAATCTAAACAAAAATCCAACTAAAGCTACAGTTTATTATTTTTTAAGTGTTTAATTTTTATTTTTTCCTTTTGTAACTTTATACCTACTTATATAATCTTATCCTTTTAGTTTAAGTTAGTTAATTACAGCGATATTGAGCAATAAAGATAAAAAAATGAAGAACTACCAAAAGTTTGCAAAAAAAAATCACTATCTTAGAAAGTTATTTAGCTTTAAATGGATAGTTCTAAAGATAACTTAATCTGATATAAATACACATATACTTACTACAAGCTAAGGTTACAGTTACTATATACAGCAACTTCCAATTACGACTGTAAATTTTTCACTACTAAATACTTATGTATAATAAATTACAAATGGTATAAGACCTTTACGACATAAGTTTAAAGCCAAATTTAAATTTTAAAAAGATATTAAAAAATGTTAATCTTTTCGTCAGCAAAAAGAAATTATATAATTACTTTATTTAGTATATGTTCATGGCTTTATCTGTACAGCTTACAAATTATATAAAATACTATGCTGAAGATAATTACGTTAATTTACGATACATAATATTCATTAATTTTCAAATAATTTGAAGCTTTTTTGTAGTCATACGTCACTACGACCTTCTAATTAAGTTAAGAATTTTTTCAATGAATTTTCGAGCTTGTTACTTAAATTTACTGTTTAGTTTTATTTTATTTTTCAGAAATATTTTAAATAGATTATTTTTCAATATATTTTCTTATAAAAACTCTTTTTAACTTTTAAAATTTTTCACAAATAGATAACTTTCACAGTAAAAGTAACGAAAAATAATTTGTGGTAATAGTAAAAAAAGCATAAATACAGGAAAACAATTCTTAAAAATTTTCATTAACGAAAGTATAAAAATAAACTGCAAGACCGTTTCGATGACAAAGTTTTTTTTTAATATATTTTATTAGAACTATGGAATTATCACACAAAATATGATATATAAGAATATTATTATTAAAAATTAACTTTTATAAAGCCTTTATTATTTCAATTGACCGTTTAGTTTACTCGAAAGCATAATTATCATTTTGGCGATGTATGTATTGCCAAAATCATATTTATGCTGTATTGAATACATTATGCATTATACATTATGTATAATGTATATAATACATTGTATTGGTTTAGGTTGGTTCTAACTAAATTCATTCCATTCAATTGAATGGTTAGTTTATTCCACAGTATTATTTAGTATTGTGGCGATGTATGTATTGCCAAAAACTACTCGAGCACATAAATTTATAAAACGATGAAACATATAGGATTCAGTTTTTATTGCTAATAATGTTTTAACTATTCTGATCAACATATAACTGTTCAGTTAATAAAAATTAATTTTGTTTTTCATCGTTGTTATTCATATTTGCACTTGTTGTTACCTTCAAACCGTGTTTGTAATAAAGTTTTTTTTGTAAGTTGTAAAGCTGTATTTCAACGTAAAGAACAACAATAAATCAATTTTATTTTAAAACAGCAGCATTGACTTCCTTTTGTTTTCGTTTGGTTGTTTATAATCACCATTACGTTTAAACCGAATGTTTTCATTAGTTAAAGTATTTTGATTAGTAACTGTATTCTTAAGTTAAAATAAAAAGTTTACTATTGTTTAATATAATTGAGTATCAAGTTTAGCTACAAAACGTTCTGGATGGAAAAGTATTTTATAATTGTAAAGCTTATTTTCGATATATAAGTTCAATTATAAATACATACGACAACTTTTTATAATTAAGTCATGCTATATTGCTTAGTTAAAAATAAATACTAACGTATTTACTAAAAAATAATACCACATTCACTAATATACATAAACTGTTAATTTTAAATGTAAATATATTCTTAAGAATTTTCTATGCGCAATAAATTACAAAAAACTTTGGTCGTTTTATTAGTGATAAGTTACAACTGTATATCTTTATTTTTTTTATTTTAACAAAGTCAAGTGTTTATGTTTAAATATTTGGTGAGTGTCACAGCGTCACTTTAGCACGGTGCATCAATATTGCATGGCGTCTTTTGAGCACAAAAAGCAAAAAAAATGTTAAAAAAAAAACGCTCCAAGCAAACACAAAAGAAAAAAAGTGGTGCAAAAGTGACCCTCTGTGCTAAAGTGACCTGCCGAGTAAAAGTGATGTCGTGCTAAAGTGACCCACCGTGCTAAAGTGACCCACCGTGCTAAAGTGACCCACAATGCTAAAGTGACCCTCCGTGCTAAAGTGACCCTCTGTGCTAAAGTGACCTGATGTGCTAAAGTGACCTGATGTGCTAAAGTGACCCACCGTACAATACTGACGTCGTGCGATTATGGCCCCCTAAAATATCACTGCAATTTTTTAAATAAGTTTTTTTTTTTACTTAAAAACTATTTTTATGACATATTGCTGAGTAATACGGTTTAAACCATAACAACTAAAATTGTATCAATGCATGTTAAATTTGTTTGTAAGTAATATAGTTTCCATAACTTTTAATTAAACTTCATTCATATACTTGTATTTCTATACAATAACCTAATTAACCATTGTACAATGTTTAAATTTATACAAAATGTTTTTTTCCTAAAATTTAACTACAATTCTATCAATATTTCATTAATTTACCTTCCCTACCTTATTTTGAACTTTATGGTTATTGAAAACGTATACTTAAGTCTTAAAAGATGAAGTTAATAGACTTCGCAGTAACTTTGTTTTAGTTTTGATTTTAAGCTGTATTAAAACAGCTTAAAATTGATGATTTAATCGACTCAAACACTACCTCATCAGACTAGATCAGGGGTCGGCAGGCAGTTGGTGGTCGCGGGCCAAATTTCAAGTTTACAAAGTCTTCGCGGGCCGCAGTTTTAGTTTTAGTGACATTTGAATAATCTTTTGGTTTTAGTTTTAGTCACACTAGAGAAAAGTTTTACTTTTATTCACCTTATCATTTTAAATAACTTTTAGCTATACATAGAATGACTAATTAAATTAAATTAAACAAAATTAGAATAAAATTTACATTGACTAATATACTTAAGTGTTAATAAACTATGTACTTTCATAAGCACTTACTAAGTTAAATTTAATACTTTTGTAATTTACATACAATTTAACTCTCTACAAAAACCAAACTTGAAAGACAATTTATTAGTTACTTTTATATATTTGTTATATTATCAACCCCTTTTTTCATATTTCTAAGAATATTAACTTCAAAAAAAAGTTTTTGCGTGTTAAATAGTTTACATTCATTAAAAAATTTAGTAATTAGTTAATTTGATTAAATTAATACCTGTTTGTATTATAGAAAGTTAGAAAAAATTCTTTAACATAATTAATTCTCGAATACTTAAATAAAATATCTTATTAGTAACTAGTCTTTTACATGGTTGTCACTTAAAAAGCAAAAATGTCTGAGTTGTATCAAACCAGCCTAAGTTCATTAAAAGTTTAAAAAGCTAGTAAATCGTTGTATATCAAGCTCAAGTACCTAGTAAAAGTACAGTATACTACCGCTTAAGTACGCACTTTTTTTGGTACGCATCACGCCTTAAGTACGCACTTTTCCAGAAAGACAAAGTAAAGGATGTTATACTAGAACTTTTAAAAAAATTCCAGTTTTTTTGCCTAAATTTTCAATCATCAAGTTTATCCAGATTATTTTATGTTTCCAGGTAGAATGGCCAACCTACTGAGTTAGCCTTAGACTTTCACAACTTTTAAACTAGGGTGAGTAATCCTGAGTAGTCTAAAGTAACCTGAGATTATGACAGTCCTGTTATTAAATGTTAATAAACTAAATACTTATGTAGTGGTTGCAGAAAAGTAAAAAGAATAATGATATTTGAGCTGTAATGCTATAAAATAAATAAATATAGATGACAAAGTTAAAAAACCTACAAATACAAAATAGTTAAGTCATAAATTAATTTAAATGTACATACATTGATGTTTTGAAAATGTTTGGTAAACACAATGTAGTTTGGTACTTTTCCTCTAACAAAACAAAATGTAGCTTAATATTTTTTTAAAAATCATTGACTGACATTGACTTTCTATATTAAATGTATGTATTAATTATGTAGAAACTTTTAATAGAAAAAATAAATCATTTTAACATTTATTAAAAAATTTTACAAATTAGAATTATGTATAAAATGTTATTTAAAATAAAAAGACTTGTTTGTTTGGCTTAATTATTTGTTGGATAGTTGTAAGAAAGAAAACAAACAACTAAATTTCATATTATACTATGTCGTCAAAAAGTACGCACTACCCGTGCTAAGTACGCACTTTTTGGTCGGGTTCAATTTGCGTACTTAAGCGGTAGTGTACTGTATAATCATCATTAAAAAGTACACAAAGTGTAAAAAAACAAGAAAAAACTACAATTAGTAAACTACACTACAGTCATTAAAACTATTCTGGGAATTCTAAGATTTATTTAAAGTGTTTGAAATAAAAGTTTCACACACATCTGAGTTTTCAAGCTTTTAAAATAGCCTGTTTGTGTAGCAACCCAGTTAAAACAAAGTTAACAACATAAAGAAATAACGAAATTTATTAACAGTAAACAAATTACATGCCAAAAAGATATAAGTCAGCTGGAATGGACAATAACTTTCTTAAACGTTTTTAACAAAAGCATAAAACTTAATTGAGTCATTAGCGAAGAGAAAAAACTCTTTTTTATTATGCATTACAGCAATTTTTTATCTGCAATAAGAATTTACAAATATTAGTTGTAAAATAAAAGACGAGCAACAAAAAAAAAATGTTAGCTAGGGGTTTCTGCGAGAAACGATAAAAAACAAATCACCACAGTCAGTTTTAACAAAGCACATGATTATCTTCAGTAACTACAGAATTATCAGAAAAAAGTTGTTAAGGCAAGTTATAAAGTAGCAAAATTTATTATTAATAATGAGATACCGTTTATAATTGAAAACCTTTTAAAGAATTTTTATTGGCAGTAATGAAAAATTTTTATTTATTTCTTCAATGACAACAAGAAGTCCTGTTTAGGAAATGCATTAAGGTTATAAAATTGCATAAATCAAACTATAACTTTAATAAATATGTTAAGATGATAGCACTGATAGAAAAACTATTGCTCATCTGAGAATTTTTATTAGAAATGTTTTTTTAATTTTGACACTTTAGTATAATTTGGTTTAGTTCAAACACGAAGCACAACAATCGGTGAAATTTTACAAGTAAAGGTGCAATGCACCAAAAGTTTTTAGAAGTACGATTCCTTCTTTTTTTTTTTAGTATAAAGTTTAATTAAAGTTTAAAAAGTGTCTTATAAAGTAAAGCAATATTAAAAAACACTGTTAAGCTACTTTAGTATTTTTTTTAATAAAGAAATGTTTATTTGCTAAATTTTTTGTGTCAAATCGAAATTTCAGTACTTTACATGTAAAAATTGTTTTAAATTCCAGGCTTTTTCAAAAATTCTCAAAATCAAGTTTTTTCCAAAATTTTTAAGCATAAATTTTCAAGTTCAAAGCTTGAACTTGATATAGTATAACATATATTATAACTGAAACTAACACTTTGGGTTGAGCAAAACTTACATCATAAGTTTAATTTGCCACTCTTTTAAGCAAAAACGCCAGCCTGAATTAACAAAAACATTCCTGATATTTTTGTATACAAAAAACAATTCTAGCCAAAAACTTATAAAATGACTTAGTTGGCCTGAGATATGAAGTCTTCAAATAGTGATAGTCTAAGTGTGTGTCAATGTTTATAAACTATCCCTAAGTCTAGTTTATATTAAATAGATAGCTTCAAAAAACAGCAAATGTGTGTATTGATATGCAAAGCATAAAAGTTAACTTAGTTTGACAAAATCAATGTTTGAAAAATGAAAATGTATACCTAACAAAAACTATATTAGTTTATGTCATATATACTGTTTTAATTGTGTCTGTACAAATTTAGATATTACATGGTAAAAAACAAACTTAAAAAATTATGCATAAACTAAACTTAAACTAACTAAAGTATTTTATAAAAAGTGGTTTAAAATATGAGCATTTTTTAAGTTGGTGTGCATATAAATTAGTTCAAGTGCAAAGAAAACTACTAAAAATTTAAAATGTGTCAAAACAAAACTTAAATGAACCTTTTTTTCTTATTACTATGTTATTTTAAATGTTTTTACACTAAAACATAACATTTACAAATAAAAATTATATAAAAGAAATTTAGGTATAAAAAATATCGGAAAGAATATCTAATCTATAAAGAAATGACACTTTACTTAATTACTGTGCATTACTTTTGTACAAAATGGAAAATATTTGCATTTAGTTTATTTGATAAATAGGTATAATATAACTAACTTATTAAATTCAAGCACTCTTTTTTCAGATAATTACTTGCTGTTGTAAAATAGAAGTTATTATGAAACTCAAAAAAATATCCTGTTAGAATGCTAATCTGTCTTTTTCATATTTTTAAATTAAAGTAGCAACTTCTTCTAATTATTTTTAAATGTTATACAGAGACTTAAAACCAAACTAAACAAATTAAATCGAATTACTGAAAAAAATTTTACTTGAAATATATTTTTGCTCAGCGGGCCACTTTTACATGCTCGCGGGCCACAAAATTTTCTTTCGCGGGCCACATTCCATTCAAAAAAATAACGTGCTCGCGGGCCGCAGATTTACCCTTCGCGGGCCGCAATTGGCCCGCGGGCCGCAGTTTGCCGACCCCTGGACTAGATTTAAGATTAAATTTATACATTAAATTTCAACAAACTTAAATAACTTTTATTATACACGTCATAACAAGATTTTGATTACATTTGATCGTTTGTAACATTTTAGAAGAAATTTCTAAATTTTTCTTTTCAGTAAGGCTTTAGTTTTCGATATATTTGAAAAAAAATTGATTTTCTTGTTATCGAGCTAAACTTGTATAAATTTCACCTAAAACAACAAGAGTATGTCGAATCGTTAATTTGTTGAAGTTATAATAAGAAAAAAAAATTAAATACAGCCACAAAATAAAATTTTTGAACAAAATAAAACATAAATAAACTGCGGTACTTGTTAGTTGTGTCACTAAATTAATATCGGTAAAAAAAACTTCATAAACACTTCGAGACATGACAGAAAATAAATAAAAGTATTGATGGTAAAATTATAGTTTTAGTAAAGATTAATGTGAAATTGTTAAACCTTAATTTAACAAAACAGATTTTATATAAAATCAGCTTTTTGAACTAATTCAGATAGTCTTATCCAAACAAAGCTTTACTAAATCACAAGCAGTTGGTATTAAAGCATTAAGTAGATTAAATTGATAGAATATCTTAAAAGCTTGGTTGTTGTAAAACTAAGACTGATTATAATGTTTAATAAACATCCAAGGTGTTATATTGCTTGATTGGTTTGTTATTTGCTGTTTTGTTTTGTCATATTTTATTATTCCAAAACTGTGCAACCCAAAAACGTTGTTATAAAAACAATAATAAAATAAAAAACCCAAAAAGTATAAAAACTAGTGTAAATATACTACTTAGAAGTCAAAAAACATTTTAAAAAACAAACTTAAACATAAAACAGCAAATTAAACTTGGTGAAGATTTCTGCAGCTATGAAGTGTGATTTATAATTTCAATAAAGTTTTTTTCATATATGAGGAGACAAAAATTATTAATAAAATTAAATTTATAACGACTTAAAGTATTATAAAATCTTAAAGAGTACTGTCTAAATGTTGAATTACTTTGAGGGCAAAGTTTTGCATTTAATGTACAACTTAAATATAAAAGGCACAACTCTAAATTGAGAGTTTAAAAACTGCAATTAAACTAACAAGTAGTCTACAAAAACAAACTTTATAACTTTATGATGAAGCTGCTTTATAAGAAATTATTGTACTTAAAAGGTCTTTTCATACATTCATTATTCAATTAAGAAGTATTAATAAGATCTTGTTTCCATGTATTTTTGGGAACGGATAAGAAAAGCACGTTATCAGTTTAGCACAAAGTAACATTCTAGCAAAGAAGTCATTTTGCAAGAATTTTTTTTATGCTTTTGTAACATTTGTGCTATTTTCTTCCTAACTTTAATTATATTAAAATTTTCACTGACTATATAAATCACATTTATTTACTACTCTAGTTTGCTTGTATATTGTACTAACAACCAAACACTGTTTAGAATTATATGAAGTTTAAGCTAAATCATTAAGTACTTAAGTTAGTTTCAATTCTAAAATTTACTTTACATTGAAAAGCATAAACACTGTTTATAAAAATCACAACTTTATTTGTTTTATACTTTTATCCAAACTAAATGGGGAAATCAATATATATTAAGTTTGATTTATTAATAGTAATTAATAACGTTCTAAATGATTTATTAATGTTTTTTTTTATATTTTATTGTAAAAGTTTTGTTTAACTTGTTTTGAACTTCAGTTAAATATTATGTGTTAGCTTCCTTATTATCTTAAAAACTATAACTTAAGAACTAAAAGTAGCTCAAAATTTCGAGTGTATAACAGAAAAAAAATAGTTTTAAATTAAAATTTAAAACAAACATTAGCATGTTGTTTCAAGTAATTAAAAAACTTATTTCAAACCCATGGAGAATTTATTAAAATTAATCATCTCAACTAGCAACTTACATAACATTTAAGTTATAATATTTCACAGCTACTCGATTATTATCAGAAAAGCTTACTTATAGACTAAATCAAAATCTTTTTGCTATAAATAATGCATATTCAACTTAAACGATCATCTAGTCTTATTTCAAAAAATTTTTAACTAGATGTTTCGACAAACTTTTTTACTAAATTAAAGTTTTCTACAAACCAAATTTTTTTTTTATTGTTTAGTTGTTGTATTTACAAAGTTTTATTTCCAACCTAATCTAATTGTTTTCAAACATAATAAACCCTACAGGCTTTAAGTAGAGACAAAAGTACTTAAAATTGAATTTAACTGAGCAATTTTTTATAATTTTTATGGTAAAAACGCACCAGAAAAATAATGAATTTTTATTTATTTTATTTTATCTTAAGTTTTAGCACTCAAAATTTAGTATGTGAATAATGTTTCTTTAGTCAAACCTGTTTTATATAAAATTACATCTCTAAAAGATAATATTAATTGTAAATTTTATATATTTAAAATAAATTTGTTCTTTAGTTTAGTTCTACCCAGATAACTTAATTATTTGCTATTTAAAAAAATGAACTGCTGTAAACTACATTTTGAACCTAGATTCAGAAACTAACATTAAATGAGTTTTCAATAGATTTTTTTAACACTTTAATAGTCAAAATGTTGTAGACAAGTTTTCTTTAATCTTATGTTCCACCGTTTGTAAAAATTTTTTTTCATTTTTAACCCGATTTATAAACTTTTTTAAGAAAATATATCCAAGTATTACTGTAAAAATTGGTATGAAATTATTTTTATATCTATACTGAAAAATATATATTAACTTGCAAAATATAATTTTAACACAAATTTACTGAATTTAATTTGAATGAAAATTATTAAATATACCTTCCAACGACACATAATTTTTAAGCAGGGCCTTCGTTAATTGTTTATATCAAATCTAGTTATTGTAAAACTCATGTATTTTACTCTTAAATGTTCTAACAACAGTTTTGGCAACCATGACACTATTAAATAGTTTCATGGAAGTAGAGTCTCTTTATTAAAGTCATTATGTAGTTCATGAAATTGATCTTAATCATTATTACCTAAAAACTATTAGTTAAGATCCTTATGAAATAATAAAAAACTAAAAACATTAATAAACACTTAACTATTAATATTATTTAGCCCTTAACAAAAACTAACTCTAATCATGAAAATGTATTATTATTTTAGAAAACAGAATCTTTATGAACTGTTTTGTAACTAAGAAACTATTCTCCTGCATTACCTTAAACTTTAAATGGATAACCCAAAACCAGAAAATAAATAGAAACCAGAAACATCAATAATACTGAAATACTTATAATAATTTATAAATATACTTAATAATTATTATTTATATTAATTATACAGAAAATACAAGTTTCAGTGTAATGTGTGTTTTCTTATTTTTTCTTTCAACTCAAACAACATTAACTCGCGTTTCAAAAAAAAAACTCAATTTTAACTGGATGTCTCAACAACAAGCAAGAAACAAAAGACACACCTCAACTAAACGAGAGAGACATTCGAGAGAGAAATAGGAGAGAAGAGAACAAAAGGAGAGAAATAAATACACAAGAAAAATCTCTCGAAAATTTTTTTGAATCTTCACACGAAAATGCGCAAATTTTCCACGGATTTTTTTAGATTTTTTTTTCAGGAAAAAACGCATCGTATTAAATTCATGTAAAAAATCAATTTTTTTTTAAACGAGAAAATGTCCCTCAAATAAACAGGAAAAGAAAAAATTGTTAACAGCAAAAAGATTCAAAAGTAGGGGTAATTCGAAAATAGAAAGAATAGACGAATAATAACGAACTATATATATATATATATATATATGTTTTGAACACACACACACACTAATTGGGACTTGTGCTTGTTTGGGGGTTTTCCCTTCAACGAAAATGTTTTCTAGTGTCTCTTGCTTTTGCCCTGCTTCTGGTTGCTCGACTGGTACTGGAGTTGCAGCGCCATCGGGTGGACCTTGAATCCGAACAAGCTGTGAAAAAAATTAGTAAAAAATTTAATTTTATTGATATTTGTTAATTATAAATGTTATGAGTTGTGAGAGTAATAAATTAATATAACATAAATATAATTAATGAAGTTGCAATGAAATATATATAATAAACATAATAATATAAA
>NW_028139896.1:0-40487 GCF_965202585.1 Thalia democratica | reverse complement strand
TATTATTGACACACACGCTTAAAATGTTGTTGTTTTCAAAAATTCCGAATATTTTACCATCTGTTTTAGGAAAATTGTTCAGTTTGACCCATTTAAATTCATCAAACAAGTACTGGTAGTTGTGTTTATTTAGATAATCTGAAACTACAATTGCTTTTGCTTCATCTTGACGTGTTTCTGTTGTATTTTCGTTTTGACCTGTACGGTTTAATTAAAAAGGTTAATTATCAATGAAGGAAAAATCAATTAATTTAGGTAAAGGTAAATTTAGTAGTATTATTAAAATTAAAACTGTTCATTAGCCTTTTTTTATTGTCAATAAATAATCAGTTTTACTTAGAGCTTATTTAATTTAATTAAAAAAACAAGTGAAAACTTGTAGTTGCAGTTATTCTATCATTTAATGCTGGTACTCTGTTTAAAGCATTCGGAATAAAACTTATTACAGACACGACTTGCTTATTAACTTTCTTCATACGATTTCCTTTAATTTCCATAGCGCGCTCTATTAATTGTTTATTCTGTAAACTTAACCTCATATTCTGTTTTTTAAAATTATTTTTTGCTTTTTGGGATTTATTTAAATCCCTTGTCAACTTTAAGTTTTTGCTTTCAACCACTGTTTTTTCAAATGAAGTCTTTTGTAATTCTTCTTTTAACTTGAATTTTTCGTTTTCAACAGTCTCAATTCTTTCAATGAACATTTTCCTAAAGTATTTTGTAGATTCATCGTAAAGTTCCAAAATATTTTTTGTCTCTTCATATGACCCTTTATAATCATTATTATCATCGTCTTTCTTTGAAGGAAAAATTTTTTGGACGATGTTATTCCTTGTTACCGCAGATCTACATTCAGGACAAGTTGAGCTTACATTTAACCATTGTGGAAGGCAAGCTCTGTGATACAAATGTCCGCAATTAAGCACCGAAATCTCCTGATTGTAGAAATCTAAATCCTCTTGACAAATTGAACAAGAAATTGACATTTTATTTATCTATTTATAGAGCTTTATATAAAGTTAAAATAGTATGAGTATGACGTGTGGTATTCATTAAAAGAAAACTGTGTGAAAAATGAGATTGAATTAAAGTTACATTTTTTTTAGTCTGCTTACAATTTTTTTAAACTATTGTTTGCAAAAACAGATTTAATTTTTAAAAATCTTTAAAGTTCTGTAGTTATTTGTAAAAGTTTTCTAGTCTAAATCAACCATAAAAAATAATAAATGAGCAATAATTTCTACTAATAAAAGTTATATTTAATTAGAATTAAAAACTATAATTTCCTATTTGCTGAAGTAATTTGTAATTAATATTTTTAAAATTATTGTAAATAATGATGTTTACAAACTTTTTATTATGTTAGTCAATATTAAGTCTTAATGATTCCTTGACATATTTTTTTTTGTAATTTGTCCATTTTCAACAGCTGCCTAACAATAAAGACAACATGCTAAATGCTGTTGATTTTCAAAATAAGTTATTAAAATATAAGAGAATTTGCTAACTATAATGTCACAGCTAAAAATGAAACCAACCCACGTTTTTGCAAGTTTAGCACCTAGAGTTTTACCAAACGGAGAAGAAATTTGTGAAAACCAAAAAAGAAAAGTTGAGGTAATAGTTATATGAAATTTAAACACTTAAATATTTATTTTAATCTTGGACAAGACATTTAATTATACCGAACTGGTGTACAACTCAATAATCGAAAGGTTTTTTTCTACACCAGATCCTAAGACAATAAATATAAGCACTTCTTTCTTGTTGTACTATAAAAATTCTTATTCTTTTTGAAGAAATGTGACCTGATGACATAAAGGTCCTAATGACTGCTGTGAAAACTCTCTGAGTTGAACATTGCAAGATTGAAACTCAGTGGTTGACACATATTCAATAGTTCTGTCCCAATAAGATTAAAAAAAAAAAAAAAATTAAAACAAAAAAATGTTTATTTATATTGAAAAACTTTTGTTTATTTATTATTTATTTTCATTTCTATAGAATTTTCATAGTTGTAAGGAACATTTCCTAAAATTTTGAAGTAATTTACTCAAAAAACATATGAGGAGATAAAATTTTAGTTAAATAGTCTTTTTTGCCTTTTTAGTTTGTGCCTCCCATAAGAAACCTATTGTACTCTTAGGCATACACCAGCTACATCTCAAAAATTAACTGAAATTTTTAAAATCTGTATAAATCAACTTGTATTTTAGTTAAAACACCACAAAATAAGACCAAATTGTGAAAAAGTAAATACCCTCCCTATGCCCTTTAATTAAAATTTAATCTAAAACAAAGTTGAAAAAAAATGCATTAACAACCTATTTATTTACTAAGAAACCCACTCATTTGTGTGGTCTGATGGCATAGGGTTCCAATCCTAGTGACGGCCTTAAAATTTCTCTAGGTTAATGTTGTAAGGTCAAAACCCATGGCAAACACAAATAAAATTTAGTTTTATTTATCATAAATCTAAAAGAAGCTTATCATATCTTAGAATAAATATACACAAAAATTTATACTAAGATAAATACAGTATCATCATGCAACACAAAATACAGATTCAAACCAAATTTACTCAGTATACTGGCTCAACACAACTCATCATGTTGTAAGTTTTTGCTATTTTCTGTAACATTAATCCACAACTTAAGACTTAAATACCTTAAGGAGTTGCCCTGTTCTAGGTCTTTCAAATACAAAAGTTTTAATTTAAATGATTATTATTTTGTTTTCAAACCATATTACTAGAGAAAAGTAACTGTGGTCAACCTTAAATTCTCTTGTATTATCCATTGACATACTAACTTTCAAATTAAATCTCCTGTAAGGTATGGATGTAGGTACACTTAATTTATTGATTAATACTTAATCTACCTAATTCAATTATAACCTTAAAGTTACTACATGTTGTTTTAGTCTACTTTATATAAATCAGACAAGACAGTTTCAACAAT
Organism: Thalia democratica; assembly: GCF_965202585.1. Taxonomy (NCBI): domain Eukaryota; kingdom Metazoa; phylum Chordata; class Thaliacea; order Salpida; family Salpidae; genus Thalia; species Thalia democratica. The sequence continues at coordinate 37,527 of NW_028139896.1, read as the reverse complement.
GTATCTTTTATATAAAGAACCACAAAACACTGTTATAAAAGTTCTATTTGAGAAATATTAGTTACTTTTGTAAATAATAAAAGTTAGGAACAATTAAAGTTTAAATCAACAATACTTTTAAAAATGTAACTAATGTGACAACTATAAAACATTAAGAAACTCTAAAACAATTAAGGCCATAGGGGGGTAAACCGTGTTTTTTTACAAGTTGATCTTATTTTAAAGAGTTTTTTCTAAGGTTGTAGATGATTTTTATTGTTTTAAAAAATTCAAATTATTTTTTGAGATATTAGTAGTTAAAGTCGGGTCGCATAATAGGTTCCCTATGGAAAGGGGAAATTAAAACAGCAAAAAAAGACTATTTAATTAAAAACCTCTCTCCTCCTACATTTTTCAAGCAATCTTCTTCAAACTTTCACAGTCTAATCTTTATACAATAACAAAAAAACGTTACTTTGAAATTAAAAAAAAAAATTAAAAAAAAAAAATTATGAAAAATAAACACTTTTTTATTTTATTATTGTAATAAATTTTTTATTGTTTTACTTTATTGAAATTGTAAAGTAACGTTTTTTCCTATAATATAAGGAACATTTTCGGAAATATGAAAAAGATTGCTTGAAAAATGAAGGAGGAGATAGATTTTTAGTAATTTTTTTAATTTTAGAGAAAATTGACCTTGAAAAATTTGCAGTCTAAATGTTTGTATTGGAAACTTTATACAAAAAATAAAATATCACAAAAGTTAAATGATATTTTGAATTCTATAAAAACAGGCTTGTAGTTTGTATTTCAAGCTTTCATATAAAAGCCATAATTAAATTTTGTAATAAAAAAAATGTTGGACCCCCTATGGCCTTAAATATTGTTTTAATAGTACTTTTTATATTTAAGCCACTAATAAATTTACATGTGTTTTTTACTGAATAATAAAGGTCTTAGTTTAAGTCCTTAGGTCTTAAACAACAACTCTATCACAATAATGATAACATTGCCTGAGACAATAATTAATGATATATCCTTAAGTACAAAACCATTTTTTCTAAGAACCCAAAGAAAATTATTATAGTTATATGCATTCATGTATTCTTTTTTTATTAAATAAACAGGAATAGACACAAAATTTTGTTCATTACATTACCAGTTTATTTTGGTTCATTAACAAAATTACCATGCACATCAAGCACACCATTAAGGGGTATAGTGGAAAAGGAGGTAGATCTTATTCTTTACAATTTTTTTTTTTTTGTTGAGTTTCAACTTACTTACAAGCTGCTTTTTTAAAACTTAAAAAATTCAAAATAGATTTTGAGATATAGCAGGTCAATGTCATCATTATTGTGATAGAGTTGTTGTTTAAGACCTAAGGACTTAAACTAAGACCTTTATTATAGGTATCTTATGGGAGGTGAAAACTAAAATGTTTAAGGCCATGGGTGGGGGGGGGTAAACCATGTTTTTTACAAGTTGATCTTATTTTATAGAGTTTTTTCTAAGCATGAAAATGCTTTTTATCTTTTTAAAAAATTGAAACTATTTATTGATATATGACTAGTCAAAGTCGGGCTGCATAATAGGTTTCCTATGGAAAGGTAAAACTAAAATAGCAAAAAAAGACTATTTTATTAAAAATCTATCTCCTCCTACATTTTTCAAGCAGTCTTCTTCAATCTTTCACAGTCTAATCTTTATACAATAACAAAAAAACATTACTTTGGAATTGAAAAAAATTGTAAAAATAATTTTTTATTGAAAAAAAAACACTTTTTTTTTAGTTTTTGTGATATTTTTTTTGTTTTACATCATTAAAGTTCTAAAGTAACATTTTTGCCTTATATTATAAGGAACATTTCATTAAAATTTAAATAAAATTGCTTGAAAAATGAAAGATAGATTTTTAGTGAATTTTTGAATTTCCAAGAAAATTGACCTTGAAAAATTTGCGGTCCATATATTTGTATCTGTATTGGAAACTTTGTATTAAAGTTACAATATCTCAAAGTTAAATGACATTTTTGAATTCTATATAAACAGGCTTGTAGTTTGTACTTAAAGCTTTCATATAAAAGCCAAAGTTAATTTTTGTAAAATAAAAATGTTGGACCCCCTATGGCCATAACTAGAAATCACTAAAAATATATTTCCCCCTACATTTTTTGAGATAATTGTTTCAAACTTTCAGATAATGTTCCTTGCAATATTTAAAAAATTCTGTTGAAAAATTATTTTAAAGTATTAAAAATTAAAATTTTATGTCAAAAAAATAACACTTTTTATTAAACATTGCAAGGAACATTTCCTGAAAGTTTGATGTAGTTATCTCAAAAACCATAGGAGCTGTTTTAGTTTGTACCTCCAATAAGGAACCTATTGTTACCTTCTATTTTGACCTGCTTTATTTCAAAAAATATTTTGTATTTTTTAAATCTCTTAAAAGCAACCTGTACCTTAAGGGCATAGGAGGAAGGGGTCCAACATTTTTTTACTAAAAATAACGATATTATTTATTATAACATTACAGTCTATGTTCTTAACTAAAACACAACAAATTAAAATCAAACTGTGAAAAAATTGATTGTGAAAATAATCACCATTAGGCTGAGGAAAGACCACCCTTGTGTAGTGGGTAACTTTTTAAGTAAAAACTTCACTCATATGATACACAGCCTTAAGCCTACTAATGTATAGTTAATATACAATGTTGGAAAACTTTAAGTTGAATTAATAGCTTTATTATATAACTTATATTAAATTTTCAATCTATAATAACAAAAAACTATGTTTTTTATTAACCAATTTAAATTTAAACTAAACAGCACATCTGTCTTATTCTCTTTCTCATACTTTTGCTCAAGATAATTCTTAAAGATTTTTTAAATGCTTGATTTTGTGATTATGCATTTAATTTTTTTAATCCTTAAAGAATATTATTAGTAACACAGTTTTAATAATTTAACTAAGTTTTATTGCTTTTTTTAATTCAATATGAAAGCTTTTGAAAAATGATATGAGAAGTACTTTGAAGAAGTTGATTTAACTACTGTATATTTTAAGGGCATAGGGGGGTAAACACCCTTTTTTGGTTTTTGATCTTATTTTATATAGCTTTTACTAAGCTACAAATGCTTTTTACAGATTTAAAAAAATAAAAATATTTTTTTAGATATAGCCGGTCAATATTGGAGTCAACAATAAGCTCCTTATTATTTAAGTTAGCGCTGGGAGGCAAAACGGCAAATGTAGACTATTTCACTAAAAATTTATCTTCTCCTACATTTTTTGAGATAACTACCTCAAATTTTCAGGACATGTTCCTTAATATATTTAGAAAATTCTGTTGGAAGGAATTTTTAAAAAATTGAAAAATAAAAATTTTATATAAAAAATAAACAAAAAAACAGTTTTTTTTGTTATAAAATTTAATTTTTTTAATTTTTTTAAGTTCTGTTCCAACAGAATTTTCTAAATATTGCAAGGAACATTTCCTAAAAGTTTGAGGTAGTTATCTCAAAAAACGTAGGAGAAGATAGATTTTTAGTGATTTCTAGTTATTTGCTGTTTTAGTTTGCGCCTTCTGTAAGGAACCTATTGTTGCCTCCGACTTTGACCGGCTATATCTCAAAAATTATTTCGAATTTTTAAAATCTGTAAAAAGCATCTTGTAGCTTAGTAAAAACTTTATAAAATAAGATCAAAAACCAAAAAAGGGTGTTTACCTACCAGTATGCCCTTAAATAATTTAGGTTTATTAGAAAACACCTTTTTTAATTTGTTCTAAAATAAATTCAACATAAGATATGATTTCAAAAACTTAAAATAATTTTTAAACACTTTTGAAAAATCAATGAAACTTTATTTTTAGCACTTTCTATGTCTTACGTATTCAAACTAATTTGTTATTACAATTAAAACTAATATTTTGTATTTTTTGAATGTAGTATACATACCTTTTTTTAATTTATTTTTAACTTGTTGCATACCTAATTTTACTTATTTAGTTTCACAAGTTTGATAATAAGGCAATAAGGGATAAATAATTATTTTATTCTTGATTATTGCATAAACAACTGAGCTACCATATTAAAAATTTGAAGTCATTATTGTAAATGATATTGAAGTATTTTAGATTTTTTAAAGTTCTTTGTAGAAAAACTAAATAAAAAGACAAATAAATACTATTTTTCTTGAAATTTATATTCTCTTAAAATTTATAATCAATCATTCCAAAACTTTCTCAGTCTAATCTTTATAAACTATAGAAAAATCTTAGGAAGGAACTGATAAACTTTGAATTAAATTTTTTTTCAACAACAAACTAAATTACTTTTATTATTTTGGTCATATAATTTTTGTTTTGGAAATTGTTCAAAAAAAAATTTCTAAACACTAAAAGGACCACATTAGTTAAAAATTAAAATTATAAAAACAAAATATTTTTAGTGAGTTTTTAAGTTTCTAAGTAAATTGACAATGAAAAGTTTTGATCCGTCTATTTGTATTGTAAGGTTATAGTGTATTCTAAACCTACACTGTAACCCATAATAAATAATAACAATAACCTAACTAATAATGATATTAAATAGTACTTAGGGCTACTCTTTACAAAACTGGGCATGACATGAATGAACATATTGTATTAAAGAACATTTGCAAACACTACCAAATACATAAAGAACATCATACTTTAAAAATTACTTTTTATACGGTCAAAACTTTTACAAGAATTAAGTTTAAGAGGAACAGGTCAAATATGCACAAAGACACTTTTGCACAAAGGGTCAAATATGCTCAAAGGGACTCTTTTGCACAAAAAGTCATTTTTGCACAAGATTAAAAATAAATAAAAAGTAAAAAAAAGTTTAACTAATAAAAAAACATAAAAAAAACAGGTATGGACCAAGGGTAAGGGTTAGGCAGGGTTGCCACACAGTCAGGAAAAACTAAAAAATAAAAAAAAAAGTCAGGAAAAAAGTGGGGTTTTTGATAAAAAAGTCAGGAATAGTCAGAAAATTTGACAAAATTGAAAAAAAAAGGTCAGATTAATCTACATAATTGCTTATTTTCCAAAGCCTTCAAATAGAAAAAAAAATAATTAAAAATCTTTTAAAGTCAGACTGAAATTTCAAAATTTAAAAAAATATATAACTATTCAAAATTATTAAAAACAAAAAATGTGACCCTCTGTGCAATAGTGTCCCTTTGTGCATATTAGAATCCTACCCAACAGGAACTTACTATAAGAATGTACATTTAAATTATAAATTTACTACTTGAAATTAAAATCAAAAAGTCAGTTATGAGTAATAAACATTATTTAAAAAAGAACTTGACAATAAGCAACATGATAACAAAAAAGTTCAGTTCTAAAACTACATATGAAAGGTCTTGACTAAAATGTCACTGCAATCACACTGTGGCTGGTTTATATAGCTATATCTGAAAAATGTAAACTTGCTTCAGATCAACTTGCTCTCTGGTTGAATGGTTTTATAATATTTGATGTTCAATTAATGGAAAGCAGTGAAACTGGTATTCCATTACAGTATAAAAACTTTTAACAAAAATGATTTTATATCAAAAAATAAAAGCACAGTACTTTTCTTTATTGAACTAACATATTTTTTTTTGTGTTTAACAGGCAGAGTTGTTAGTTCAATAAATAAAAGTTCTGCATAAATTGGTTTACTGTATATTTTGACTTGCCTAATTTCTGTATAAACAAACCAACTAGCTTGTAATTTTGAATATTTTTATATCAAAAATTGATTTGAATTTTTCTATTTTGTACAAACTGCCTATAGTTCACACTTTAAGCTTTTATTTAAGAGCCAATGTTAATTTTTGTTAAGAAATAGTTTATTATTTTGCAATTTTTGCTTGATTTAATTTATCAATAACTCCATCTTTGATCCCTTCTAAGATACTACTTTGTTATTGTTTAGTATTAAAACTTACAGTAGCTTATGTAATATTGTACATTATTTGATAAGATTTTTATACTACAAAATAATATTTCTCTTTAATTAAAATTAATCTAATTTTTGCATATACTATTTAGAGAGCTTATAAATTAAGCAAATTAAAAATAAATACTTATTTAAATTAGCTCTAAAGTAAAGTTTGATATTTTATCCTTTGCAAATATTTAAATTGAAAGTACTTTACTGTTTAAGCTAAAGAAGGGTAGTAAAGCAATATTTACAGTATGATCTTATATAGTAGATTAAGTTTAGCTCCATCTAGTTACTTATAACCAAATTTTAAACCATATATTAGTTTTCGAGATGTAAGAGTAAAGTTTAAGTGATTTCACTATAATCTATATGAAAGAAAGAAATAAATTAGGCCAAAAAGTAGTATTTTTATAAAGTTCTATCTCCATACAGTTTTAAATCAATGCTTTTTAGAAATTGTTACCAAAATAAGCCATGTTTTTAATAAATTTATCAGTTTTTGAGTATATTGACAATGAACGAATTGCTTACCATACATTTTTATCAAAAATATTCAAAGCTTGCTGTGTCTTAAAAAAGAACTAAAACATTGGATGCTATGTCCTGACTAAGTTTTTTTTATACATTTACAAACTATTTTTTTCTTTTTGAAATGTTTTTTGACAAATAATGTTTAAGAAAAATTAAGTTATTTAGTTTTTAAAATTAACACAAACAATCAGTACTTATCTTAAGTTGAGTTATCATTTTATTAGTTACTAAAAAAGCAGTTAGCATAACACTAAAGTATATATTTGTTCAAGGTAACAGGCTCAGCAGAATTGAGCGTACCACCAGACATATGCATACTTTCTATTGTGCTAAGCAGTTTGAAAGAAAAAGCAAGCGATGCAAGGGCCAGTGTTGAAAGAAGAGTTGTGTATGTGAAACAAACACTTCTACAAAATGGTCTCCCTGTGAGTAAATTTATTAATCAACATTTTCACATGAGAGAGACTTATAGTTATGAAGGATACCAGAATTTCACAAAACTAAAAATAACTCATAACCAATTTAGAAGCTGTTAGTGTAAACTATAAGTTACTTTTACATGGATTTTGATTTTTGACATATAGTCATATGGAGGGAATTTTCTCTTGTTCACAAAAGGTCATAAATTTACTAAAAGTTATTCTCTTAATACTTGTAAATTATTAAAAAAAAAAAACTTTTTAGTTTAAGGAAATAGTTTTCTCAGCATTTAGGTCATTGGGAAGTTAACCTTGATTTTTACAAGATTATCCACTTTTTGCGCTGTTTTTTTTTGTATTAGCTATCAGACACTTTTTACTAATGAACAAAATTTAAATAATTTTATAGATATAACTAATCAAAGTTAATAAGTTTTTTTATGAAAGGCAAACAAATAGGCTAATAAAAACAATTTTATAGGATAAGATATATAAGACAACTAAAACATTACTGTATAATTTTATAAAAACTTATCTTTTGTTAGCTTTGTACTCTACTGATGATAAATGCTCGAAATATATCTAGTTTTATTGAAATCGTTTGTCTTGTATATCTTATTGTATAATTGCTGGTCACTTATGATCCTATATTTGAAAAACTATTTTATTAAAACTATATTTTCTTGATTTTCTAACTAATCTTATTCAAGTTTTCACATCTAGTCCAGTACTAATTGTTCACATATAGTAAAGTAATACTAATAATTAAATAAATTTGGACATAGAAGGTTTGTGAATTTTTCTATTTTAGTTTTAATTTGTACACTTGTACTAAAGCAACTAGTTAATTTTTACTAATTTAAAATATTAAAAGTACTCTTCAAAATATAAGCAATCAAGTTAAGAGAGTTTAATAGGTTTCTTATACATGGTGATAACTAAAATGGCAAAAGATGAAAATTTCTCTAAATAATTCCTCCAAAAAATTTTTCTTTTAAACTTTCTCAATCTAATATTGGGCAAATTATAATTAACTTCTACTTTTTTGATTTGTAGTTAGTAATGATTTTTTTGTCAAAAAAAAGTGTTTAGTATTTTGGTCATAAATCTTATTTCCTAAATTTTTCCTGAAAAATAAAGTTTAATCGTTTTGAAGCGATGACAATCATATTAAAATAAGAGGTTTTTTTCTTGACTCACTAATATCAACACATAAGAATTTCTTTAATCTTTGTTCTTACAGTACTACATAATTTAAAAGTTTGTTGGGTTAGTGCCAGAACCCGACAAACGAAAAAGTGGTATATTTTAGCTTTTTTTAATTATTTAGTTATATTACTTGAAAAAAAAGGGTAAATAAAAACTAATATTATTATAAGTTAATAAAATTTACTTATAGTGTTATTTTTTATAAACTTAATGCTTTTTAAAATACTGGCTTTTTTTTGGTTTTCTTCATCGATTAGGGTTTTTATGCTTGGTCAACAAGTATATTTTAAATTAAATTCTAAATATAACAATCAATAGTATTTTTTTGTTAAATATTTTGAATTAAAAAGCTAGTTTTAATCCTATATGTTATATACATAATACATGTTACTAAGACTAAGAAATAATAAATAAGTCTGTTCTCAGTTTTAGTAAAATATTTTTAAATATATAATTTTTTTTTTTTTTAAATGTTTAACAACAAAGTCTTAATGGCTCAGTAAATCTAGAGTTTTTTAAAACAAAATATATTTTTACCAAGCAAGAAAGAAGACCTTAATTTAAGACCAAAACTGAAAAAAACAATGTTTTAAAAAGTATTGAGTTTATTTAAAAAAAGAACATACAGAGCTGTAACGTTTATTAAGTGATAAGTATAAAACAAAATAGAGTAAGAAATCTTATGTATATGTTGAGTTATATAAATAAAAAGAGCCAAAATTTCCTACTTTTTCTATAGGCTCTAGCACCAACACAATAACTCCTTACTAAAAAAAACATTAACTGCTTTAGCCATTAATTTATTGTATGTTTTTTGAAAAAAAAAAAACTTTTATACTTTCCATACTATACCTTTTATCTATTTATAGAAACTGATTATCTTATAGTATTTGTTTACTAAAAACCTATTTATTAAACTAAGTTTTGCTCAGAGGGCTCATCAGTGAGTTAAATAAACGATTGTGAAAAAAAGAACTTTTTTAAGTCATTGAAAGTGAGTTATTAATTAAGCAACTAGGTAATATTCTAAACAAAGTATATTTTAAATGTTATAAGCAAGGCATCAATTATGCTTGCTATCATAAAAAAGTCTACAAAAAATAAAGTAACCTTTTGTCATTTATTTATTAATTAATAATAACAGGTATGTATACAGGGTTGCCACTTTACCTGGAAACCTGGAATTTGAAAATTTAGGCAAAAAACCTGGAATTTTAACATATTCATAACATAACATTATAAAATTTCGATTGACTCAAAAAATCTATCATATAAATAAAAAGATTTTGTCATCATCTAATTTTTTTTACTAAAAAACATATTTAAAGTTAGCTTTACTGTATCTTTTCAATGTTTGTATACTATTAAACACAGTTTCTTACCTTAAACTTAACTTTAAACTAAAAATAGACCCGAAAATGTGTACTTTTGAAAACATAGAAATTTTTTTGAAAAAACGAGTGGCAACCCTGTGTGTATTGGGTAGTCTTCTATTATTAAATAAAAATCAGGGTTGCCACACACTCAGGGAACTCAGGGAATCTCAGGGAATTTTCAAACTGTAGAAAATCTCAGGGAAACTCAGGGAATCTCAGGGAAACTCAGGGAATTTTGGCATTTTTCTTTTAACTCAGGGAAACTCAGGGAAGTTTTGATTCTTTTTCTAAATTTCAGGGAAGTTTTTGAAAATCTCAGGGAAATTTTTTTCTAGATCTAGAATGAGGTTTAGTTAATCCAGTTTCAATATTTTGTTCAAAAGTAGTAATTTTTATTATTTAAGTGGTTATTTAGAATTTTTTTAGCCTTGCGGCTAGTTCTTAAATATTCTTAGTATTAACATTGTAGTTTTTTTAAGTTTTAAATTTATATTTACTTAAGTAAAATCAAACAGTTTAGAGAAATGAAAGTTGTTGTTAAATATTCATTGAAAAGTTCTAATAAACTTTTTATTTTTAGTTACTTATGTAGTTTAAAAAACACTATGTTGTACTGTTAGTTCTTATTTTTTAAATAATAAAGTTAATTGTTATTTGTTTACAACTACTTGTTTTCAGTAAAAACTTTATTCTTTTATGTAGAAATTTAACTAACTAGTTTACACAAAGTTGTGCAAAAATTTAGTTTTTAATTTTTAATTGGTTTATACCTTTTAAGATTGAGTTTTTGAAAACAGTTTTTTTCATAAACTTAATGCAGAAGCATACACATACAACCTTCCTTTTATTATTAAAGAAGAAAAATGAGAATGAGGTATTAATAATTTGTGTTAGAAGAGAATTTTTTTTTTAAGATTTGAAAAATACTCAGGGAAACTCAGGGAAATTTAAGGTTACTCAGGGAAATTTTTGGTCACTCAGGGAAGATTTTTTGGTTCAAAGAGTGGCAACCCTGAAAAATTGGACAGCTTAAAGTAAATCATTATTACTGTATATGGATTCTATTTCAACAAACATAGTTTTAAATTTAAAAAAAGACTAAATATATCTTCATAACTGTGTTGTGTAAAATTAAGACAGCTTTTTATGGTTTATAGTTTAATATACTTTTTATTATTTGTCAACAATTAATATTATAAAACAACAAAAAAGTCTAAATACAATATTATAAGCGACATGTTAAAAAATCCTACAGATTTGTGAAAAATCAATGTTGATTGCCAATTAATTATATTTAAAACACTTGTGCACAATTTTTTTTCACACAACTAATGATGCACACCTTATGAATTAATAATAGATTAAGTTACTAAAAAAATACTTTGGTATTTACTCACAATAACTGTTTTTGTCTTAACATCAATTTGGCTTTTTAATACTTCACAAGTGTAGTATAAGATTATTTTAACTATAGAGCTTAAAACAAATAAATAGGACACAGTTATCCATCCACAAGAAAAATTGATAATTAGTAATTTATTATTTTTGAGAAAAAAAATACTCAGTTTCACCTCAGTTTTGTACTATAAGAGTATTTTTTAAAGTATCAATCAATAATCACATTTTTTGAATTCGTTAAAACTTGTTATTTAAAACTCTGTTTTAAACTTTAAAATTTATTTCTATAGGAGGAAGATGTTATTATTACAGAAAACTTGAAAAGAATTAGTGAGAAATCTTATGAAATGGAAACACAAATTGATGCTACTTTTTGCAAGTTTGTAAAGTTTTAATTAGTTATATTGTTAAATTTATATGATGTTTTTTTATAATAACTAATTAAGTGAAAAAATAACATTATATTAACCTTTTTGAACTATTTTTCAAATAAAAAAGTATGTTTCTTATTAAAAACTTTAATTGACAAAACTTTAAAACTTAGCATTGTTTATACAGCCATTCCGTAAACTTTTTTGTTCTTCAAACTAAATTTAATTATAATTCAACATTTATCGATCAACTCCTATTTTTTAATTAAATATTACTAATTTACTTAAAAAACCTATACTTTTTTTTAAACTGTTTTTGTATTCAACAGTTCACTCCAGAAATGCATGAAGTTAAGTTCATTGTTCGTGGAAAAACTAGAAAGTTCAGTTAAAGTTCTGCCACCTGTGCTGAAACACAACCAACAAGTTTTAGAATCACACAGGTTTTTTTTTCGCATCTCATTTTCTTTTAAAGCCTACTTTCTAAGTGTTAATGGAGTCCTTTGTTAATGTTATCTGTTGATAAGCTTGTTTCATTACAATGTTTTTTGTTGAGTTTTTGTTGTTTAAAATATCTTAACATACATAATTTATACAATTTCATCATATTAGTGATAATTAATTTTTTATTTACTAAAGACGCTTTATTCAATCGCTAACGTTTTTACTCAATTTCACTATTGTATTGGTTGTCCAAGTTTTATCAACGTGTAAATTCATAAACTAAAAGTTTTTGTTTATTTAGTTGAAGTAATCACCAACTTAATATGCTTGCCTTGTTTACTTGTATTCCCATCCCATTAAAATGATTTATTCATGTTTGAATTCAAAGTCATGTTTTTGTAAAGTTTATTTAATGTAAATATTTTCAAAAATTTATTCATTTTTACCACTATGATTTTTGTTTTATCTTTTATTGTATTATTATGTTTGACTCAAATATCAACACCTTAGCCACTTAAATAGGACACACAATGAGAAAAAAATATATAATACATTTATATTACGAATAAAATAAGGCCAAAATTTATTCATTACACCTCTTATAACTCGAATAAAATTTCATTCTGGGAATGCGTTGTTTCACAAACTTGTTAACAAACTTCAACCAACAGAAAGAAAGCGTGCCTGCTCGCCTTCTCAAACGCCAGGGAAAAAGCGTTCGAGCTGTGCAAGATGGTGGGCAGCAGCCTGGGACGCCCCATATACGTGCACGAGAACGAAGTGGAAGAAACGACGGGTGCGGAGGGTGACGACAACATCGAGGTGTCCAAGATGGTCAGGACGGCAACCGTGAACGTCAAAGTGCAAGTGACCGCCACCTTCGAGCTGCGGTCCAAAACGAAGTAAACATGTTGTTTAATTTTGATTTATTTTATGCTTTTATTCTGTTGACTGTTTTGTTTTTGTCCGTGATGTCAAGACAGTGTTTTTCGTGTTTTTATAAACATTTGCTAGTACCAAAACAAACTTTTTCAAAATAATTTTATTGTTAGGTTTGTTTTTATTCTTTCAGTCTCTTCAAATATTACTTTGATTTTCTTAGTGTTGAATAGTAAAAAAGTGTAATAAAAAGAAATCAGTATTGTTAACTTTTCAAGATAAAATTTGACTTTTAAACAGTATTTTTTTTAAAGTCTGAACTTTAATTTGATAAAATGATATACTGTTTGTTTAAAAAAATTGTATTGTAGTTTAAAAACCTATATTTTAGTTGTTTTTGTATTTTTTTCAAGACATTAAAAAAATGATAGTCAATGTCTGAAAATGATAGTCTCAAGTCAAACAAAAAATTATAAATTTTTTCGTTTCTGATAGTTGTAAAGTACATTTTTTTACTAAAGTATCATCAATGTTTTTTTATTATCATTAATTGTTCGTCCACTGTGAGTTTATTAAAAAGTTAAAACTACTTTCGTATATATTTTATTTTGTTCTCGATATATTGATAACAAAAAGTTAAAATGTTATTACATGTATATATTTTATAACACTTTAATACGCTGTTACTAAGTTATTGAAAATTTTTAACCCAAAATATTTAAACTAAATTTATTTATTTTATATCTTAAAAGCTTGTATATATATATATTTTCTTATCAAACAGCTCAACAAAAAAAAAATGAATTTGTTTTTTTTTTGTTACAAAGTTCTTCTTAATCCATCAATTTCGTCGTCATAATTGTTTTGTTTTTGAAAAAAGGTATATTGAACTAAAAAGCAGCAGCTAAAAATCATAAACACAAGATATTGTCACAAGTACTTCTTGTAGATAACTTTTTTATTTAGTTTTATAAGGTACAAACAGTTTGAAATTTAGCTTGACTTAAAAGATTAACATAATAAAAAATGTAAAATGTACATTTTTGTAATTTATGTTGACGTAAATAAAAAGTCTTGAAAATACATTTTTAAGGAACAGTTTAGAATTTTTATTGTTTAAATTCAGCCATACTTGTAAGTATGTTTAATATTTTATTACTGGTTTAAAAGTTTAGCCAAGTTTGAAAATTTTTTCAAAATCTACGAACTTATGGTTTTAAGAATCTAAAAAACTTTAATTTAAAACTTTGTCATATCTATTATATACAGATCACCATAGTTTAGTGACTGCTACTAGTTTAAATTTTTGCTGTCAATTTTATAACTTGGAAAAAGTTAAAAGTTTTATAAAAATTTCAAGCTTCTTTATTTTATACTTATATATTGATGATTTTTTATTATACATAAGGTTAAAAATAAATAAATAATTATTTTAAATTATCAGATTGTATGCAAACTACCATGCGAATGTGATCAACTTTAAAATAATCTTGTGTATTTAAGTACAAATTTTTGTGAAGTTAAATAGTTTCGTTGAAGAAAGACACAAAACGAAGATATAAAAAATAAAATAAAAAACCACAAAAAATTCATATCGTTTAAAATAAAAATAAAATTTAATTTATTGATTAATATATAAAATGCAAAACTTTTAACACACAAACTTATAATTATCAACTTAATTACGCTTTGATATAGAAAGTTTTTGTAAATCTTGTCTTTTCACCTCCTAAAAGCTATTTCACCATTAAACATTCAACGATATGTGGAATCCCATAATAGCAAAAACAACTACACAAACTTCAATAACATTAACTTCCAGTTTCTAACTAGTAAAATAAGCTTTCTCTGAAGTTTTCAGAAAAACATACTGGGACGCTCAAGTCAATCATTTCAGTGGTTCTGGTGCGAAATTCAGCAGCTTAGTATATCACGCACTTCTACATCAAAGTAGGGTTAAGGTTAATTTTATTCAAGTCAGCTGGAACACACAAGAATTTCAAAATACAAAACAGCAACAAAAAATTCAAGAATCATTATTTTGTTTTACAAAATAGAAGGATGTGACAATAGATGCTGCTTTGTCTTTTCACAAGCTTGATAAATTTTTCTAACCATTGTCTAAATCAGGATTTCCCAAACTTTTTATTTTTGAAAATAATTTAGAAATTGAAAAAGCTGTGGCCCCCTCAAACAACAGATATCAAAAAACTACCATTAAATCTGCCTAAAACTTTTTTTTTCTGCTCTTCATCATCAACTTTAGATTATCTAGTGTAAGTTTTAAATTATGGCATGGTGTCCCCTAATTGTTTTCCATAATATCTAATATAAGTTTCAAAACTATCATTAAAAACGCCTAAAACTTTTTTTTTGCTCTTTATCACCAACACCAGAATATCTATTGTAAAATACAAATTATGATCTCATGGCTCTCCCCTGTGGCCCTTTTCCTGCTCATGGCCCCCTAAATTTCTGTAGTGGCCCCAAAAAATAATAACAATAGTTATAAACTAAAGTTTCAATTACTTTAAAATTATTTGCTATTATTATTAAATAAAATAAGTATCTTTAAATCGTTACACTTTTTTGAATAAATTAAAGTCTTTATTAAAAAATTATGGTTTTTCTTTTCAGATACAATAAGACTCAAAATAGTACTTATTTAAGTAATGACAAGTAAAAGAATTTATTTTTTTCATAGTATAGCTTTTAAGTTTATAGCAAAAAACTACTTAAATCAATTAATTTTATAAAAGTTTTAAGATCATTTAAAAAAATACTTTTTAGAAGTAATGAGTTTTTTATTAAAAAAAGTCTTTAATCTTTAGTCACAATTCATTCATGTGCGTGAAGTACGAGTTGCAGCTGAACGTTTGCAAGTTTTCCATTTTTCAATTATAACCCCGTGCCTAAAAATTATAAAACAAGACTTTCAATGAAGGTCAGGTCCACATCAGAATGCACTTTATCATGCTGCTTGATAGGATGAGCGCCTGACTTTTTTAAGTAACATTCATAACTAAACAATTTTAAGAAAAAAAAACAACAACATTGCAGCAGCTTTATTATTAGCAGTTCATTTTAAAATTCTAATTTTTTTATCTAAGTTTTAGCTTTTGTTTAAAAGGTTATACATTTTACTAATTTCCTTTTTTAATTGTAAAAAATTGAATTATCACTACAAATTTATTTATCCGTTGTTAAAAATAAGGTACAATACAATTCTGTTTAGTAGGAAACTTACTTTATTTTTTTATTAGTTTTAGACTTTTTTACTTATTATAAAAACAACAGTTTGATATTCAAAACTTAAATTTCAACTATAAAATACTTACCACAAGCTTTTTTTGAAAATTAGTCTCATTTAAATTGGTTTTATACTAAATTTTAAAGTATAATAGTGTAGTAATTTTATCTAATTGTTTCCTTTAACCTTGTAATGAACTTTGAAAAGCAATTAAGTTATAAAATATAAACTTTGCTTTGTAAGCTTTGCTTTTGTTTTGTCCATCAACCAGTACAAAAACCAAACTATTCAATAACTTAAAGCAGAGGTTTAATCAGTACAAAACGCAACTAAAGTTGCTTGATGAACTTAAAAAGTCTCGTCGAAAGATACACAATTTAAATTTAAGGATTAAGTTTCTTTACAGTTGTTTAGAGCTAGACGTTTCAAATTCACTGTATAAAAATAAAATTACTCTATAATATAAATAGTCTTAAGCAGTATTATTCTGAGGAGAGCTAAACGAAATTAGTTAAAAAACTTTTTTCGAAAATGAGTGAGATATGTTTAAACTTTTTAGTTAAAATCAGTACCAAAACCAAACTATTCAAAATAAATATTTAAAGAATTACTACATTTAATCAAATAAAATACCCAGAGTATAAAGATATAGTTTACAAAAGTTTACCTATTTAGTTTTTTTTAATAAAATAATTAAATAAAAATGTATTCATGTAAAACAATATTTGAATAAATGTTAAATACTGGCAAAAATTAAATATATATAAGTTTGAAGCAAAATTTAGAAAATGAAAAATTGTTGAAACTTCATGCTTATGATGTTGTTATGCTTATGATAAACTTTGTTTAAAAAGCATTATTTAAATGATGATGGTTTACTAGAATATAGTCTAGCTCAGCAGTTCTCAACCTTTATTTTATGATTTACTTTAATTTAGAAGGTTATAACCAAGTTTACTCCTTTTTAGAGGGTAATTACTAAATGTAATCCCTGCTTAAAAAGAAGTGTTTAATTTTGAAGTAAAAACTTTTTTTTTTTAACTTAAACCTTTTTAAATATTAAAAATTGTATAACTTAAAGAGTTTATATTGATGTACTCTGAACTACTTGGATCTCTAGCTTTATGTGAAACCGCCTCTGTAATAGGTTCGGCAGCTTCGACAGGAGCCAGATTAGCAGCAGCTTTGGGGCCATCTTTATCTTTAGTTGCTACCTCGGTCTGCGACCGAGTGCAGAAAGGTTTAAGAGTTTATACCTTAGACATTTTACTTATAGTATAAGGTTTAATATAGACTAAAAAGTATATATATTCTTTATTATACAACAAAATCATAGACACAATCAGGAAAATTTATTACTTGAGAAGGCTTCTTACAGTTCACAATTCTATTTCTGCTGTAACAAATGGTTGCTCGTACAGTTTACTGGTTTAGAAAGTAGTTACTTATACTTCCTCGTTGACACCGGATGTAAATCGCGCAAGATAAAAAGATATAGTTTTGAAATAAAGAAAATGAAAGATAAAAGTAAAAAATTTATGCCACCGAATGCGTGGGCTTATGCGTCGAGTTCAATGTTCAAATTGATCCAAACTGGAAGTTGTTAATGGATGACAGCTTATCTGCTACAGTATACGTAGGCTTATGAGTATGGCACGTTAACAACTCAAATCGAGTTGTATGCCCCGTCGACGTTGCTAAAGTAGGTATACAAAATGTATATAGAAAAAAGATACAAAAACTGCGAAGTTATAAAGTAAAGTACAAAGTAAATATTTCACACAAACAAACAAACACTTGAATAAGAATGTTTTGCTGGAAATAATCTACCTTTAATATTTTCAATCAAAATGATATTAATATGAATGAATTTTATGATCTACCAAAAAACAAAAATTTATTTTTAAATAACCTTAAAACGAGTTCAACTTTAAGGCAATCGACGTGAAAGTCATAAAGCCTTCACGTTGATATCTAACTATATAAGTTAAAAAAATTACACTTTTAAACTATTTTATAATCTACAAAGACAATTAATACAAATTTATTTACATAAAAAATTCAAATAAACTTTAGGTCTTAAAAATTTTAAAAACATTAGTTTACATACATATATTAAAAAAATATTATTTAAAGTTTAAAGAAAAAGTTAGTCTATTGTATAATTTTTGTATACTTTTATTAATTATTTTTTTTGTAACACTTGTGTCATAAAAGTTTACGGTATCTTTTTAAATAACTCAAAGTACTATTTTGAGTTTTGAACACAAAATTTATATCTAATAATAAAATATAGATTGGTGTTGCACAGACAACTTATACTTACTTTAAATGTTCATTATTAACACAAGGGTAAAAAGTTATTGCCGGAAGATAAAAACTATGCTATTAGTTTTACGACTAAACTAAACTGTTAAAGTATTCTAACAGTTATTCAAGAAACTTTTATTATTTGCATTTAACTTTTATCTTTATACCTTCTTGGTCACTAAACAAAAATGTCTATATAATATAAGGAATTTTTTCTTTCTGTATATGTTTAGTAAACAAAACGCTTTTAGCAGACACAAAAGGTTGTTGTTTCGTTTTTCTGATTTAAAACAGTTTTCAAAACAGCAACTTAAAAATTCTTAGCTACACTTCAGGGTTTATGTACATAGTTATTAATTATAATTTGTATGTTGTCTAAGTACATACTGTATGCAAAAACTAAGTTTCAGCGTAGTGTTATTATAAAAGCATAACATAACTTTAACTTATAAGCTTTTCTCGACTGTTTCTATTACTTTCTAAAAGTAGTGTGTACAGTATTATAGTTTGTTTTGATTTATTTCATTGTTTTAAACAATGAAGTTTCAAGTTGAATGTCCTTTTAAACTCAATTTAACGCTTAACTTATTGACCGAGTTTATTGACAAAATTTTGCAAGCATGTTTGTCAAGTGTTACTTTCAAGACTTCTTTTATGACGCAATAAAGACATTCTACTTCTCATTACACCATTGTTTGATCTTCGGTTGATTATTAAGTCAAACATCACCGCAATTACACCGCAGAAAATAAACTTAACACACTTGTAGTAAGTATTTGTTTCGCTTAATTTTTTTTATTTTAGTTCACTTATTCGATAGCAATTACTTAAGCTTTTCCAAATTCTAGAAACAAATCATGCATTATTGATTAATTTCAATCTTTTTACCAAGTCTATTTTACCTGACAGTACTTAAATTTATTTATGATAAAAGGCAGTTTAGCTTTTATTCTGCTAATTTATACAGTTAGAGCTATTTTAAGCAGTTTTGGAAACTATTTTGTTAAAAACGTAATGTATGGTGTTTACAATTTTTTATCTTTTCATTTATTTATGTTTATTTTTTTATTAGTATACGTTTTTTAAATTAATCATTCGTTATAGTTTATAACTCTAGGTGTCGGCGAACTAGTTGAGACTAAAGCTATTTAAAATTTTTAGTTTACTTTAAAAAAGTTTTAGACTTATTATGCTATATAAAAGCTGCTAAATTTTTAGACATTCTGTTAAATTGAAAAAATAATAACTTTAATTCAGCTGTACAAAAGTGTTAGGTCGAAAAAAAAGTAACACGTATTGCAACTCTACCAAAATGTATAGTTTTTAATGAAAAGTATGTTTTAAGAAAACAAAAACACAAATTTTACTAGCTTTTGCATTTTTATAAATTAAGTTTTTAGTTCGGTTGCTAAATCTAAACAAGTATAGTTTAATTTACAATTCAAAGCTGTCTTAGTAAAACAGGCAACAACATGTATTTTAAACTAACTAAGTTCTCCTAATTTCATACTACTAACATGTTTTCGAATATTTTATAAATTTGTGACATAATTGCTGCCATTTCAAGAAAATCAATACAACTACAAAGCGTTTGTACGATTTAACAGCTAAAATACTAACTATTTCTTCGAATAATTGCTTTAGTTTTAAGAAAGTCACTGTAATTGTAGTTAAGCAGACTTAAAGTTTAATTTGAAAGGCTTCATCAAAAGCTGCTGTAACTTACTGGAAAGCCAATCCTTAATAGCTTCTGCCGTTTGAAATTCAGAAGGAGAATTTTATAAATATTTTATTTTACAATAGCTTGCTCGAAACCTCAACACTACACTCATGCTACTTCGAGCGTGATTTGAAGAAAAAAAAAAGCTTTTTTTATGACACACTAGGATAAAAGCGTGAACAATAAAGTTATACTGCATTTGTATAAAGCAGACATAGTTTTAGTCAAAAAGTTAAAAACTATTTATTGAACAACTTTTATTTCAAAAACTGTTTTTCTCGCGCTTTTAGATGTGAAAGTTATCAATTCGAGAATGTTTTGTTTTTGTTTACTTAGAAGACCTTTTGTTAATGTTGTTTGTTAATAGATAAAATACTATACGAATAATAAATTTAAACTTATAGTTGTATTGCTGCTTTAAAAAGAGGTAAAATAAAAAATAAAAAATTATCTTTAACTTTAGTTGCTTTATTTATAAATATGTAGGTACAACAAATAAGCCAGTACAAATAATTTAATAAAATGCGTTCTTACAACTATTCAATTTTATAACAAAGTTAAAAAGTAAGATCAAAAGTTTATAGATATTCAAAACTTAAAAAAAAATACAACTTTTTGAAAGTACTTGTAGCTAATCTGATCTAAAATATGTTTAATATCTTTTTAAAAACATGTAAGACAGTTAATACGATTTTGTAAAGTTTGTTTCAACTTAAACGTTTTAAGGTAGTTACTTAAATTTTAGTTATAATGCTTATTAAACTCAATTACTAAACTTTTATTTTATAATGAGTATATAGCTAAGGTTTTTGTGTATACTTACATTTGCTTAACTTTTTCGTAATATTTATGAATAAAAAATTGTAGACGAATTGAAACTAGCTATAATATTTTGGAAATAGTAAAAGTCTAGTTTAGCTTTAAACTTTAGTCATAAGACAGGTAACACATTAATAAGCGCAAACTATACTTTTGCAATATCAATTTAAAACACCGTTATAAACTTTATAACATAGACAATTGTTAAGGTTTACTCATAGCTTCATTAGTTTTGCAATAAGGAATTACGACACTACTGCATTTGATTTTATTATAGAACTGCTATTAAAGGTTTAAATTACTAACAAATTTTACTTTGATGTTTTCAAGATAAATTAAATTTTTTTAAAAGCTTGTGTTAGTCAAGCATTATTTTTAGATACATTTTTTTTTTGCTTTAAGTAATCAAAGCTTCTTTGCTTTTTAGCTTTAGAGTTTAGCAAAAAAGTAAGATAAATTAATATTCAGTGATACTAAATAACTATATTAAAAGATATGTGTTTACTTTTTAAAAATTTAGTTTTCTTCAAAAATATAGAAAATTTTTCAATTATAATTTTTTTTTTCAATTTGTTATTTTAATTATTAACAGTTTTTAATTGTTTTAATTTATTTATGTTATTATTTAAGAGTTAGTTTAACCTTGTTGTTGAAGATATTATTTACTAGTACAAAACTCAAAATTAGTTAGTGCAAGTTTTAGTTTAAACTTTTTTAGTATTTTCAGTAATTTTATTACTTTAAGCTTGCTATCAAGAAAACCTACATATTTTATTAAATTTGTTTTTTATTGTTAACAACCTAATTTTAATGTCTGTTTTATAAATTTTATGAGGTAGAAAACTTCCTTTGTTTAAAAGTAAATGAAAAACATGGTTTACTATACAATAATAACATACATTTTAATGTTAAAGGCGTGAAAATTTGATAAATTAGTGTATTTAAAAGTTGTTAATAATTTATAAGCACTTCACAAGTCAAAAACGTTTAAATCAGCAGCGCTACATTAGTTTGCTGAAAAAACGTTTCATGGATTTTGTGTGAGCATCTATCAAAGTTTTGTTTAAATCTTTGAATTCTAAAACTCACTTTTATTTTTAACAGTTAGACTATGTTCGAATATAGTGAATTTATGGAAAGTAATTTTGTTTTAAACTAAATTTTATTTTTTTTATATTTGCTAATAAAAAACCTGAAAGTTATAAAACAGTTTAAGTATTTGTTTAATTTTTTAACTTTTAGAACACTTTCTAACAATGTCCATTCTACTTAAATCAGTTTGAATTCTTATTAGTTGTTTTACTTTTCAAAGCTTGTTATTTTTTAATTTATTCTTTTTAAACTAAACCTATATAAATAAAATCCAGTACTGTACACTTAAATCATTCTTACATTTACGTTTTGTACTTCAACGTTTTAGGAGTATTTCTTTTATTATAAAAAGCATATAAAAAACACTAAATCGCTTAAAATGTTTCGAAATAACTCTACGGTTAACAAAGTATTTATTATAAATAATTCTTTCTAAAAAACATATTAAGTTTAATTTCAAATTAAACTGTTTTACTATTTTTTTTGTTATAAGTTATTTTAAAAGTTTCTAAAGTTTACGTAAACATTAGTGTGAAAATTGTGTTATACTTTTATAAATTTCTGTGAAGATGGAGTTTAAAATTTTTAAGATATCAGGACAATAAACTAAACTACCGCTTTTTAACAAATATTTGTAATTATCCTTTTTACTTTAAACAAGACATTGAAACTTAAAGTTTTTATTATTATAAAAATAAAAGCTATCAGCATTAAAAAGCACTGTTTTTGTATTTATTAAAAAAAATTATAAAGTTTTAACGTTTGGTTTCGCAGCTTACTTATTTCAAGTTTTAGATTTCATTTTTATTTTATTATACATCAACTTTTCTACTTATTTTTAGTTAAATAGAAATAATTTTGTTAAAATTCTAACTTTTTATTTACGATTGCTAACTTTTAACTTAGTCAAAACGTTTAAACTAACGAAATAAATAATTAAAGTTAACACTTTAAGTAGCTGTCTAGTAACATTTTTGAAAACTGCTCAGTAGAACAGTTTTCTATTTAGGTATAGTAAAGATATAACTTAGAAATTAAAACTTGAAACATATAGCCTATAGTTTTTAATGATAGAAAACTAAACTTATTGTTGTGTGTAATAATAGTAGATTTACTTAATTATTCATCTTATGTTTTTTGTTAAATATTTAGAAAATTAAAAACTCAAAAAACCAAATTAATACTTTAAAAACGTGGTACATATCTTTAAGCTAATGTTTTCAAACAACATACACAAGTAAATAAAATAATTTAGCTTCAAATTTTTATTTCTGTAAAGTGAAAAATTTGGTAAGCTTCATGAGGTTTAATATTGTCACTTGTCATTATTGTAATTTTAAATTATAAGAAATTAATAATGATATAAACAACTAAAGTACAAGATTGTTTTTTAATAATTTACTTAAACAATTAAAAGTGTTAACTATTAAACATTTTATTGATACAGATTTAAAAAAGGTTACTTAAATTTGAAGGCTTAGTATTTTTTACAGTTACGAACGTAATGAATAGTAAAACTTTTATAAAATAAAATAATTCATTAATCCATTAATTTTAAAAGATTGAGCAAATCCTTTCGTCATATATTACTCATGTAGATAGTTTAAAAATAGTTAGAGTAATATACGACGAAGGTATTTCCTCAACCTTTGTAATTGAGTTAGTAAATTAACTTAAAATTTATAACTTATACAATAATGTGAAGGGTTACTATTTAATCTTTCAATTTTTGAGTATTTTTAAATATAGTAAGAAAGTTCTCATTTTTAAGCATAAAATTTAAGTATCCACTCAGTAAAGCTTGAAGATATTTTATTTTATTTTTATTTATTTTCATAAACTTTCACACAATTTGTCATACGGATTAATAGTAAAATGTTAAATAATATATCAGGCTAATAAGAAATTATTTATTTATTTTCAAAACCCAACAATGAAATGGATGAGCATATGTATTATGATTGTCTGCTACATCATGTACTTATTAGCAGGAGCGGGAATATTTCACTGGCTCGAGTATAACCACGAGGAAAGTATGTGCGACAGCGCCATTGTGCGGATACAAGATTACAAACAGAAGTTCAATGCCAGCGCTAGCTTTAACGACACTGACTTTCTTCAAATTATTAAAGTTTGCTATTGGTAGAATATTTTAAGATAGATATATAAGATTTTTTGCTGACATTCTTTTGTTTTTAAGAACTATAAATTAGTGGTTTACAGTATAGTCTAAGATTGAAAGCAATTTGTTCATACAAACATTAAACTACGTTCATTATTTTATAATTTACGAAATGAGACACTTACTAGGTTTATAAGTACGAATAATTTTCTACTAATAAAACACCACTAAAAACGTGATAAAGTACTACTCAAAAACATTTTGTGTTTATTTTAATTTTCAACTGAAACAATTTAATTGTAAACAGCTACTGAAATCAGCAACAGACAACGGTGTTGTGTTCAACAAAGATGGAAACCCACAATGCGCACACAATTGGCAATATGATAATGCTATATTCTTCGCTGGTACTGTTATTACAACTATTGGTTAGTTTTTAAATAGTGTAACTGTTTGTTAGTTACTACTTATGGTCATTTTCGGTTTATTTGACATACTCTTATTTTTGTCATCGATATGTTCTTTCAAAGTTTTTTTAACTTATTATACAAATCTAGTTTTTTTTAATATTTTCTAAGACTTTTAAAATAAACTTATGCTTTTTTCATAGTTGTTGATATCTTCAAAGTGAAGCTTTGATCCACTGATGATATTTTTATTTATATTTATATTCATTCCTAAAATATGCATATCAGAAATCGTGTTAAGAAAAACATTAAAAAAAACCTTAAATAACTTATAGCATTAAATTGCTACTAAATACTAAGTTTAAATTATGTTTTCTTAAATTTAAAAGTAACATCTAAACTATAAGTGAACTTTTATGTTCCTTGTTTTTAATCATAGTCTAAAAGACTTCACCTCTATATAGTTTATTATACAAGTTTATCTTAAAAATTTAATTTGCTCTTATTAACTGCTTTTTCAATTAAACGATGTTATTTGAACAAAACTAAAACAAATTTTAAATTAAATATTTAATAAATTATTGTTTATTGAACGATAAAAAAAGCGCTCAAAAAGTTTGGTCTAAGGACCTGATGTACAAAGGAACCGAGAATTGAGTCGGTCACCACATGCTTATAAAGTTTCCTACGAGCTATTCCACACATTTTTTAAAATCATTTCAATACTTAAATCTTTAGTAATAAAACAACCAATTAAACGAAATGAAAGAAAAGAAAACTTAACAAAAAATATCTAAATTTTCTGTTAAAAAATGTAATAGAAAACTTGTTTAGTAACATAAGAACTAAAAAAAAATATACAACTTTGACCAACTTATTAAAGGAAATAAACAATACTAATAGCAAACATGTGAATACTTGAATGATAGGTTACAACCTCTTTAAAGAAAGTAAAAATGTTATACGCTGAAATATTTTTACGTTAAATTTTACCAGTTTTTTGTGCTAATTTTTACTTTATTTTATTATTCTACCTGAACAGTAAAAAAGTTTTTGCATTTTTATAGATAAATAAACTATTTTATAATTTTTTAATAATCTTTAATAAATGAATTCTACCATAATTGAACTTAATTTTTATAAATTAAAATATAAAGATAAGTACAGTAAAGTTTATGCTTTTGATAAAAAAATAATAACAATTAAATTAACAACAACAAATTTCCTTCTATTTCCAAATATATTTTTCTATATTTTGATTACTTGTCTTAGTTTAAAATTGTAATAATAGAAGGCAAAAAATATTTGCAAATATAAAAAAGAAGAATTTTTACTTTGATTTCCTGAGAAAAAGAAATTTTTTAACATAAGTCTGCTTGAAACAGTTATATCAGCTTACTATTTAAATACTTAACTTTCTGTTAAAGTATATAAATCTATAACTATTTTGGTTTCACACTGGCATGCTAAAAAACAAAAAAAAGTTTATAAGTATTCTGAACTTAATTCAAAATAGTAATATTAAAAAAAAATCTTTAGAATAATCAGAATGAAAATGCTGCAACCTAGACTAAACCACTGTTATTGTAACCAAACAAATCAACTTTTAAACAAAAGAACCGAAAAAAAAAATAGTTGGGTAATAAATGACAAATACTATAAACTCTAAAAAATAAGGTAAACAGACGAGTAGCAACGATTACTAATGACCTTGATAATCACTATTTAATAGATAATTTTTAAATTCATCCTAGAAATTTCCAAAACAACTGAACATAAAAATAGCTTCATCGGTAAATTGATTCCTAACTTTAGGATAGCGATTTATGACCTATTTTGCTGTTGAATCTAGGTAGGTAAAAGTTTGTTTCTGAAGACCTCATATGATAATTTTGGACATTTTTTACACTTTTATAGTAATTTTTAAAGTTATCTGGTGACAAAACAGTGTTAAACTCAAAAATAAACAGACCTTATTTATATATATAGAGACGTTTTATATTTTTTTCTGAGTTTTTTATTCCCTTACACTATCATCATAATTCTGCATCTAAGTGGTCTGTTAATGAGAATATTGATATCATTTATACATCTTTTATTTGCTCTTCCCCAGCACAACAAGCCATATCTAACATTGCTCATAAACAAAGAATTAAAGGTTAAACACAGTTCCTTTTCACTTAAAAAGTATCTAGTTTTATAAAATACACCCAATTTTTGTTGTAATTTAGTTTTTACAGTTTTTTTGTGTACTGACTATTTTAAATTTCTGTCCAAAGTTGTTGCCAAGTATTTATACCTGTTTGTGTTTATTATAACTGTTTTACCTATTTTACACTAGGATATATATTTTTCCGAAAACAATTTTTGATTGATGTAGAATCATGCTTCTGGTTATATTAAGGTTTAGTTTAAGTTTGTTTCCTATAAATTAAGCTGATACCATTTTTAGTTCTGTGTTAAAATTATTACTGTCATTTAGGTGTCTTTTATGAATGTTTTGTATAACATTGAATCATCTGCAAAATTGAAGACGTTAAGACTAGTATTATTCTGAAAGTCATTTTTATGTCTTAGGAATAACAACGGTCTTAATACTGAGCTTTGTGGTACACCAACTTTATTTTTTCACAGGTTGACTCATATATTCCAAAGCTTACGAACTTTTTCCTCCCATCTAGATATAAACTGATAAGTAGATGCATATTTCTTCTCACACCAATTTCCAATTTCCTTGGTAAGATTTCCTATCCACACTATCAAATGCTTTACTTAAATCAAAAATACTGCACAAACTGGGTTTCCTTTAACAAAGTAGGACAGAACCTTTTCAAAAAATTCAGACTAAGCTAAAGTTGTGAAATGATTTTGTCAAAAGCCAAACTAAGAATTATTTTAAACTTTATTTTTAGAAAAAAAAACTGTACAAGCGATCATAGATTACTTTTTCAGTTATTTTATTAAAATTAGATAGAAAAGAAATAGGTCTATAATTTGCTGGTAATGTTTTTAATTCTTAAGTAAAAAGTTATTGTTTCATTTGCAAGTTTTAGGCTACTCGGATAAACATCTTCACAAAATTCTTGGTAAATTAATTTGATTAGTATTGAGGATATAAGATTGTTTACTTTCTTAAGGATCTTTACAGATAAAGTATTAAGAGAAAAAAAAACAAGTTTTTAGACTTTTCAATTTCTTAATCATTATATAAAACTATTAAGGGTATGGAAATATTTCGCCTAATACGCGCGGTGGAAAAACATTCACGGTGTTTTTTGCACTGTTGGGAATTCCCCTTTTTGGAATAATGTTTATGGCTATAGGAGACAAATTCGCAAAGCTGTTCAAAAAACTCGACATAAAACTGGCGCGTAAGGTTTGTTTTGATAGTAATTTTTAATGTTTTTTGCTTTTTTTTTAAACTATACTTTTAATCAACTAGTATTTTATTAGTAAATAACAAAAAACTTAGCGTAAAATTGTTTACTAAGATTTACTTCTATTATAATTGTCCAAAAATAAATTGGAATAGCGAAATTAAAGCTTAAAATGAACCTTTTAGTTAAAGTCATTAAAGTTGTAACTTAAAACAAAAGTTTGCATAAAGTTTAAAAACAACACTTTTACATTGTTTATTTTTGTAGCACTTTTGGTTTATTTATAGAATAGTACGGTTTTCTTATCTTAAAATCTTAATTCAAGTTCAAATGATAATAAATAATAAATATAAAGTAAAAAAAATATAAATATTTAATAACGTTAAAGTGCTTTTGTTATTACTTTAACTTTTGCACTTTAAAAATAAAGAAAAATTTCAAAACTTTATTTTAATCAATTTATCTCAGTCAAAGTTAAACTTTACGCTTAAATTTAAGTTAGCTTAATTCTACTATTAATAAAAATGTTGTTAAAATATTTAAAATATAAAACAATTTTAATAAAAACGTAAGGTATTATAAAACATATTTAGTAAATTATGTACTGTTTGTAGTTTACACAAAATGTAAAAAAAAATAAACCGCAAATATAATTAAATATTAAGAAGGATAGTTGTTATGTCATATTTAAAAATTTAAGTTATAAAAAAAAAAAAAAAACAACCAGCTTTCTAGTGATATAAAACAATAAAAATGTATTAAACTAAACAATAAAAGTTCTTACAAGTTTATACACACATGAATATATATATATATATATAACTTATTTCGTTGTTGTTTAGTTATTAAGGCAGCATAAAAACCAAGAATTTAATTCATTAAAAATCTCATTACAAACAGTTAAAAAAGAAAGCTCGTCTTCGAAGCGGGATCGTTCTTCTTCTATCCATGATCTTCCTTGCATCTCTCTTCATGCTCATACCTTCCATTCCCTTCCATTTTAACGAAGGTTGGCAGTACCCTGATGCCGTCTACTACACCTTTATCACACTGACCACTATTGGTTTCGGGGATTTTGTTGTCGGTAAGTTCATTCTTAAACAGTTTGAACTGTTTATATAATGAATAAATTTTTAATATCTCTAATATTTAGTATAAAAATTTAGCTAGAAGTTAATAATGTTAATTATATAAATTCAAAATGCATAAACAGCTAAAAGCCCAAGACGTTCTCACACAGTAATTAGTTCTTATTTGAATTTTATTTTTATATTAAAGTGTTTAACCTTTGTTTTATGAAAGGTTAGGTTTTAATGTAAACTAATAAAACTCCTATGCTCACTCTATTATTTTTAACAGTTGTAAAAAAATATATTTATATCTTGTTCCAAAGCATTACTACCAAAAATACAAGGATTTTTAGTTGAAGTTAGACTTTATATATTAAGCCTTGACTGTATGTCTACTCTGTATCGAACTGAAAATCTAGACAACAGGTAGCTAGGTTAACTTGAATTAAGTTTATCAAACTTTTAAACTAAAACAAAAACTAGCTTTTTAAGTATTTAAAAATTTTTACTAAAAATAAGCACATGTTAGTTAATAAAAACAAAAAAAATTAAATATATCAAATTTAAGCTAGTTGCTTTTTTAAAGTAAAAAAAATACTTATTAAAAAGTAAAAAAAATAGATAGTGAGTAACTTATATAACTTAACAAAATAAATCGTTATTAATACAATAAAAATTTTGTATAGTAATACTAAGTTTTGTTTTATTGCAATAAAGTTCAATTTGAACAGAAAACATTACGTTAATCAAAGTTAACTATGTCAGAAAATAACTAGAACAACGTTGTAGGATCAGACCCGGATATCCATTATCCTCCAGGGTACCGAATTTGGGTGTATTTCTGGATAATATTTGGATTAGCGGGTATGTCAACCATCATCAATTTAGTAGGGGACTTCATTAACCTGCCTGTGAGTTTATTCTAATTTCAACCTATCATTTAGCTTTTATATCAGTGTCAACTAAAACATTTTAAAAAATAAATTCAATCATTAGTTCAATACTATGTGTTGCAAAGTTAAACTATGTACTTAAACTTACATATGCAATTAGTTTTTTACAAACTACAGTAAACTATAACATTGAAATTAGTCTACAGTTTGTCATAGACTTATAACAATTGTAATCATAGTTTTTTTTAACTTATATTTATACATGTATA
The DNA here is from genome assembly GCF_965202585.1 of Thalia democratica. NCBI lineage: Eukaryota > Metazoa > Chordata > Thaliacea > Salpida > Salpidae > Thalia > Thalia democratica. Next base: position 7,617 of record NW_028139896.1, on the reverse strand, counting down.
AACTCAAACGTTACATTAGCAGTAGATTTTTAGTTTAGACATTTTAAAGCTTACAGTCTTTAATTCGTAGTCTACTTGCTTAAAATAAAATGTTAACGCTCGCCTTAAAAGCAGTACTTAGTGCTTTAATTATCTAGTTGTGTTTTAGATGTGCCAAACTTAATATTGCAAAATATAATTAATAAACTTATTCAACGCTTTGAAAACTGCTACTTATATGTTAGTAACAAAAAAAAATAATTGTAATTACTTAGCCTATAAAGTTATGAGATAAATTTAAAATAAAATTATCATGATCTAAAACTATATACAGCATTTAAAAGCTATTTAATTTTAAATTTTTTTTGTTTGCTTACTTGGCTTATAAAGTATTGGGAAATAATTCTATTCCAGTATTGTCAATTTTAACTGTCGGATTTCTAATATGGCAAGTTCGTTAGTTTGTTATTGTTTGCACTAATACGTTATTTTTGTAAAAGCAAACTTTCAAAAAGAGTGATGTTTTACTAACTATACAAAATTTATTTTGTATAAGTAACATTACAATGTCTTTTTTGTTGTTTTACTTAAAGTTATTTTTAGATTTTGACTTTGTTTTTGTAATAATTTATACATTGTTATTCAGATATTCATTTACTAAAAAAGCTTGTATATGTTGATTTGTTTTTATTATCGACTGTTTTTAAACAAACTAGTATTAGGTTTTTAAGACATCTTCATTACAATGAATTTTTTCTTTTAAAAAGTTTTATCATTAATTTTAGAGTTTTTTTTTTTTTTTTGCATGTACGATAAAAGCAACTTAAAAATAAGTTTTTGCTACAAATTTATGTTGTTTTGCATTTATTAAGTATACTTTCCCTTAAGACCAAAATACTAGGAATTTTTATACATATTTAGTTTAAACTATATCAAAAAAAAAATTGCTTTTAAGGAAACTTGTTTTTTTTTTTTTATACGTAATTTATCTGATTTTTTTAACAAAACAAAGATAAGAAACATAAAATTTATTCACTTAAAACTATGTATAGAAACAACTAGACATTGTTTTTATAGTACTCCAAATTTTGCTATATTGTTTTTTACATCAATAATTTTTTTTTCAAATTGTCTTCACACTTTTATTAGTTTTTGATAATGAAAATTAATGATTTGCAATTTTATGAAGTATACATATTTAAAACCTAAACTTCTATAACCTTAGTCAAGTACTTTGAAGAATTTCAAAAAGTGAGATAGCACTCATATTTACAACTTTAAAGAATAATTTAATTAACAGCAAAGCAAAAAAAGAAAAAAAGAAAGAATTAAGTGATTCAGCGGAAAAAAATGAAGACAAGCCAAAAGAAATTGAAGAAAAGTTCTGACTCTTGTTTTACAGAACTTTTAAATATTTATATTCAATCATTATGTTATCTAATATTTTTATTAATGTTACTTTTTAGTATGAAATTCTGTTCAAATTAATCTAAAAAATAATGCATGCAAGAAAAGTAGTCTTATATATTGTTTTTATTTAACCAACACTTTTAATAAACAAATGTTTATAATAACTTTAAGTTTACCAGTATATAATAAACTTTCTGATAAATATATTAGTTTATAACAATACAAAAAGTGCAAAGTAATAAAAATTAATGACATATATAAATAAAGTGAACATTACAAACTGTTAGACTCTAAAGTATGTTCACATCAAAAAGTATCTTTATAAAGAAAAGTCATATATAATGCTTTAGATATCTTGATTATAAAAAAAAATAAACACTTTAGCTTACATTTTGCACCTTCATATTTGTTCTTGTTTGATTATTTTTAAACATATCTATTGTAATCTCTATATTTGAAGGGATTTTTTTGAAATAAATTTAGCTATTTCACTAAAAAAATTCTTATAGTCAATGTCATTTTCTAACTTGATTTATTATTGTTAAAAAAACTGTATATTAAGGAATTTTAAAATATTAGTATAACTGTTTTTTGTTTTATCTTAATTCAAAATATTTTGACAACTAAAATGTGTTGTTTATTTGAATACTTTAACCCTAGTTTTTGATTTTACACTATTTTACTGTTAAGTTATTATAGGTTGATAGCTAGAAAACAAATTCATTTTTGAACAGAATAAAATAAGCCATCGAAAAGACTGCTACAAATAAAAAACAAAATTTAAATCTAATATTTTTTTTTTAAATTGATTACTTTCTGTTCACAAAATTAACTGTAAAACCTTTAACTTTTATTTTTTTATTTAAATAAAGAATATAAAATATTTCTAGGATTAAGGTTTAGTTTTTTAAAGGTTATTCCAAGTCAAATACTGTTTCATGGTATTCTACTATAAAAAATATACTTTAAAAAGTTAAAAATTAAGCTTAATTTTTGCAAACAACTTGCTTATAATATTTTTAGCATTGAAATTAATAAATTTTCTGCATTTACAGAAGCTATTGAAAAATCCACTTTTCATACGAGATAATCAACAAGTTGGTCAAACTTCCTAAAACTAGATCAGCTGTTCATTATTTAGTACTTTTTAATCTATTGTAAAGTAATTTTAGACAATGCCTATTTATATAATAATTTAATTATATTGTGCGACTTAAATAAGTTACTAAGCATACACTTCTTAATGTCCGAAATTTGTTAAATAACAGATTTTTATAACGCCAGGTTTCAGTTAAGATTTTAGATTAGTAAAGTACGGTCTACTCTGGCAGTCAAATTTCGGCCCGCTAAGTACTTTGAAAATACTAAAAAAACTTCGCAAAACAAATAAAATTTAGCTTTTTATACTTATTAATTTGAAATACGCTTTTAATTTGGTTATCAGTTCACAATAGTATTTCCTAGATCACAATAATAGTAAATCAATTTACTACAATTTTGCTCGAGTTTTTAAGTTTCTCATATGTTAGTTTTTTAAAAATGACTTCCTGGCTACAAAAGTTGTCCACGATAACCTAAAGGTTTCCTTAGTTTTAAAACAGTTCATATTTAAACAGAATTAATTACAGATTACAAAAGGCTTTTTAATATTAAGTCATTTAATACACTTTACTGGGGATATAAGAAAATAACTGTAAACTATTTTTCAAGCCCTGTAAATTACTATGAAGAACACAGCCCAAAAGTGCGTGCATAAGAAGTCTCAGGACTAAATTACATTTCGAATACAACTTTTTTGGCTCAAAAGTGCGTACTCAAGAAAAAAAAAATATCAAATCATAAGGGGCAATTTTTTTTCAAATTTCTAAAAAAGGGGCGATTTAGTAAATGAGTTTGGGAAGCCCTGATTTAGAGTAAATAATTAAGTATATAATTTTATTACTAAAGATTCATAATTTACCAAAGCTTGAGCTCTTACAAACTTTAGAATAGTTGTTAATTAAAAAAACACTATTATTTAATTGATATTTTTTATCAGTTGTAAAACAACTATACAAACCAGTGGCATCGATTGGAATTTTTCCTACGCGGTTCAGAAATTAAAATCCCCAAATTAAAAACTTAAAATTTAAGTCAAAAAAAACTTCCATGAGTGACCTTAACTTTCTTTGAGTCACTCTGAGATATTTATAATCCGTAACAAAATTAAAGAACTTTTTAAAATCAATAAAAATTATATTTTTTATAAAGGTTGGTTTTAAAATAACAAAATATTAAAATTTAATTTAGTAAATGTCATTTAAAATCTATAAAAAACTGTCCTGAGATTGCTATAAAAAATTAAGATTGCCCTCAGTCACCTTGTGTTTAAAAAAAAATAAAAATACCTTGACTTTTCTCGAGAATTTTTAGAGTTTGAAAGTTCTTTAATTTTCCTTAGTACCCCGAGCGTGTGGTAACCCTGAATATAACTAAAAATACCTTTGAATATTTTTTAAAAACAAAGAACTTAGTTTAGTCTATAACGTTAATGGTATTAAAATGTTAAAAAAAAGATTATTACCAACAATTTTAAAAGCAACTGAACTTTGGGTATACCTCAAGATAAAGCTTTGCTTTTAACATCTACTTTAGAGTATTTGCTTAAATTATTTATTTTATATAATTTTAATTTAGCTTCAAGTTTTCTTTTACCAAGTTAAAAAAATAATATTAACTTTTAAGATATAGTAATTCATAGTCAGAGAGTACAAAAGAATCCTTACCGAATAAAATAACTAAAACAACAAATAAATAACTACACTAAAAGTGTATCTTCGTGTTTATTTTATAGGAAGCCACCTAAAACGTTGTGGAGATGTTTCATTCATAATATAACACAATTTGGTAAATTAGACTCTTAAAAAAACAAAAAAAAATTGACAAAAGTAAGAAATAAGATCTTTTTTTATAAAAAATATATATTTTTTCTTAAACTTTTGAAACTTCCGTCTAACAAAAAAAATCATGTAGTTTAGGCTGAATAAGTTTGAAAACAATAATTTTAAAAATGAAAAATAATATAGGTTTTTAGCAAAATAGTTTTTTTGCTGTTTTAGTTTGCTCCTTCTTAAACAAACCTATTGTACTCTCTGACTTTGACTTGGTTGTATTTAAATAGTTAAATTGAAATTTAGATTTTATTAAAAAGTAAATATTAGCTTAGTTAAAAATTTTTAAACAAGAACAGCATGTAGAAAAGTCTTTATTCTTTTTTTCCCATGCACTTTAATATTTTGCACAAATTTGTTTTACAAAGTTTGAGATTTTTGTCAACTTTATTTTTAATTTAATGTTTTTTGTTCGAGTTCTTAAACTCAATAGTTTTTAAGGGGTTCAATACTTTTTAAGGTCTCGTTTTTGTATTTTATTTGTATTTTTTTTTTTTTGCAAACAGATAAATTCTCAGGAACACAACTATTTTCAGTTTAGTAGTTCAAGCTGTTAAATTTAAAAAAAACTCTAAGATAATTTATAAATATGTAACTATTATAGCAGTACAAAATAGGTTAAATAGGTTAGTTAATTTTAATTTGGCTATAGGGTAAAACAATTATTTTTAGTTTTTAAAAAGTTTGATAATTTTTAAGTCGAAAACAAAAATTTTTTAGTCAGCCTATGTTTTTAAAATTTTGGTTTCTCTTAGTTTCCTGGATCATCTTGAGTAACATCTTTATTTTTCTTAGTTTTCTTAAGTGTGTGGCAAGGAAATCATGTTTTAACATTGCTATCTAAAGCTTTTGCTTTGTTTATATAAAGATTAAACCTAAAATCAAAAAAAGTAGACTAAGTTGTCCTAAAACGTTAACTAATCTAAGTAATCTAAGTTTTTTGGGTTGGTCACACCATTGTTTTAAGTTAAGGCTAATCACTTTACTTAAATATTTGAAATTTTAAATTACAATAATTAATATATAATATATATCTAAATTCTACTTAGGTAATGGTAAAGTAGAAATTTATAATAAATTTCTTAAAAAATGTTTTTCACCTCTCAAGTTTTACATATAAAAGTAATTTAGTTAAATATTTCATTGACTTTATGATAACAACAATCACCTATAGTAAATTTTATGTACGCACATGGTATAAAAAAGTAATCATTTTTTTAGGATTTAAGTTATGGTTTTTTATCTCTTTTTATAGTATATTATCTTATGACAACTTTTTTTTATTCTATTGTCCTATTTTTATAGAAGTGAACTGTTTTTTTTTTAAATACTGTGAGTACATAAACTTAACTGTAACCATCTGTAGTAGCTTAGCTTTGTTTACATTTTTTGTCTACAATAGCTTATGGAATGATACTTAAGCCTGCACTGTTTTAGGTAATTTCAACTTAGCTTACATACCGCAAGATATTGATTTTACGGTAATTCTTGAATAAATTATGCTATTTTGAGTTATTTACGGCAGTCAGCTAAGAGTTCGCAGCAGTGTAGTGAGCAAAATGGTCGTTGTCTAAGATAGAATAAGTTTTATAAGATAACTACAACATTAAACATACTTAATCATTTATAACGAATTTTTAAGGTGGTAAAACTGCAGCAGTGCACAACCCCAAGCGACGCCCCTGATACAAACTATATAACGTTCTAAAAGACTATTAATTAATTTTTAAAATACGTATTTAATAACTTTATATTGCTAAACATGAGTCTTTAGTTTATTTTACTTAAAACAATTATTTAATTCTAACCAAGTTTAAAGTGTTTTAAAGTTTAAAAAAAAATTTATGTAAGTTTAGCTTGGCTAATAAAAAGTATTTATAGTAAGAACATAATAGTTCTGTTTAAAATGTATTACTAGTTTTGCATGTTTTAAAATAGTTAAAAACAGTTAAAGTAGATTTTGATACTGTATAAAACAATGATTTTTTTATGGTTTTAAAAATTTTATTACTTGTCTATGTTGTGAAAAACTATATGTTGTCAGGTAGAGTTGCAAACAGAGGCTGGATAAACTGTAGACATAAAAAAGTTGAGCTTTAATATAGTTCGTGAAAAAATTAAGCTACAGTTTAATAGTAAATACAGATGTTACATATATTTTTTAAATAGCATAGCATCAAAAAACACAGCTGTGAAGTTTTTTTTAGTAAAACGGTTACTATCAATAATTTTTTAAATTAAACTGTTGTGATAACATATTTTTAAAAGTTAAAAAAATGTAGCTTCTAATTTTGTTTAGAAATATAGCATAATTTACAGATGTATAATTTATGATAAAATTGTTTTATTTTTTCTTCGAGTCTTTCTAAGCAAACTTAATTTAAACTATTTACTTAGTATTTTATATTAATTTGTGTAGTTACATAATTAATGTAAATTTAGAATTATGATCTTTAACTAAAATAACTGCGTTTTACTGAAAATTTTACTTTAAAGTAATAAATTTCAAGAAAAAAAGTTTTAGACGTGATTTTTAATAAAGTTATTTATATTCTGAAAGTCAAAAACTAATTTAGCAGTTAATAAAATTACAAATTCAAAAGCTTTGTTGAAAATATTTATACATTTGTTCCACATATAAAATTGTTATGAATACTTTTAATTTTGTTTTACTTTAAAGGTTATTGTACATTGTTCTCAAAAACCCTCCTAAAAACAATTTATTTCCACTAACTTATAATAACTATTTAAAGTACAGACTCAATTTTAGTTCTAACTTCTGTTTTTATAATAACACTGAGTTTATCTTTACTTTTTCGATTTTTAAAATTACTATTTTCAGATAGATAACTGTGACTAATCATTGGTTAAATGATATTAAACATAAAGTATTTTTAATAGCGAAAACTTAGTACTTTAGCTTATAATTATTTCATTGTTATGTATAAAACTAGTTTTATATTTTCTAAGTATGAAAAAAAAAATGTCATTTTCGATACAATTTCTAATACTTTATATAATAAATAATTCTAATAAGAAATATTTTTAATCCGCAATTAGATACGTTTAAAGTCTGGAAACTTTATTAATTTGTTATTAAAGTATCCATAAGTAAACTGATTAAAAACATTTAATTGTACATATTAAGGACTTAAAAGTTAAGAATTTCTTTAAATCAGTACAAAATCTCTATTGGTTTTTTTAAAAACTACTAAAAGCAAATAAAAAATATCCCTGAACGAAGCTTTTTTATGTAAAGAATTATGTTTTAAAAATTACACAAGTCTAAAAAATTGCA
>NW_028139895.1:0-40539 GCF_965202585.1 Thalia democratica | reverse complement strand
TAATGTCTCATAAATTAATTGAACTAGTTTTTTAATTATTATTATGTACAGTATTTTAATAAGCTTTAAAGTAACTTCACTAACTTTTACCTTTATTTTTGATTATTTCATGAAAAAGTTTAATAAAATTATAACTAAGTATTTTGCCATTTTAAGAAATAAGTATACTATTATATTTTGTTATTATCTGTAGCAAATACGCTGATAAATGTTTAGTTTTTTCTCTAAACGCTGAACAAAAAAGCAGTTCAATTTATATTTTAATTAAAACTCTTGTAAACAGTACGTGGAAATCAGCTCAGTAGTTATCTATTCAACCCATCGTAATTCTTTCAACTTGAGATCTTATCCCTGCTCAACATAGTATTTGCCGCTTTACAGGTTTCTTAGTGTTTACAATGTTTTTAAATGTGTTAAATTATCACAGAAAATATTTCTTACAAACTCTGATATAGCGACAAATTATTTTACCATAGCACTAATGCATCTTGTTTTATATAAACAGCATTTAACGATCTAAATCTTTTATAAGCTTTCTAAACTTTGGGTATTTTTTCAAGCTTATTGGTGCCATAATCATTAATTTACAAAAATATTTACTATTAAGTAGGTAGCCTGTTTGCTAAACATTTAATTTTGTATTACTTGTAAGTTTTTACTAAAAATGTAAAAAAAATATTTCACGAAAAGTTGATACACCCTTGATTATGATGTCATAAAGCGCTTAACGTTTGATGAAACGTTGTTAGCTGAGTAGACAGTATTCTTGTAAAACTAGAATTAAAATTTCAACAATAAAACTATAAGTTACAATTAAACTAGCACAATAGCTCTCACAGCTTTATTAATATAAAAACTTTGATCTTTATAATCTTTGTAGTAATGAAAGTTTGATGTTTAAAATAAAATTAAATTTTATAATTTATTTTTGAAATATTTTTCTAAAATACGATTAAGTATTTCATGTATTTATATTGATAAGTGAGTTTCTAATTTACTTATAATTATTTATTTTTATTTATATTGATAAGTGGTATAATTCTGTTTCATTTCATAGCGACGATATTGTCTCTTTCGAAATGTGAGTTAACTATTAGAAGTAAACTATCTAGTCAAAAAATTATACTAAATATTATGTTTATTTACATTAACAAATTTGAAATCAGCTTAATACCTATAACTTTAAAAAATAAAAAACTGTTAATCTCTAATTGTTTTTAATGCTTTAAGAGCCTTGTAGAGATGTTAGGTTCTACTGAATCATTATTAAAACAAATTGATAATATGTTCTAAATCTATATTTTGTAATACTATCCCAAGTAATTTTCATATTGCATAATAAACCTATAATAAACTTTATTGAAGGTTATTGCATAATAAAAGATACAAAGTGAACTCACTTTGATAAAATTATAATGTTTTTGTTTGTAAAATTTCATTTGTGACTCATTCTTTAAATAAATTTCCTGTTGATCGTTTTTTAAAGTGTGTTGGCATTTATTTTTTAAATGTTGGTAATTTTAAAATATAAGTCTTCAATTAACTGTTAAAAATGATTGTTGTAGTTTTGGGCAATTGTATCTGTTATAACGTTTGAATGAAATTTTTGTGGGGTTTACAGCTCAAAGGTATTAAAGATTACATATAGAAGTATGTGAAGTCCACTGTAGTTTCAAAACTGTGTTCTTTGAACATGTATTAAATATTAATTGTTCTTATTTCGGCCAACCCCGGCAGTTTTCTCCTTGAGAATCTTAAGCCATGTTTCCTATATTAATTACCTTAATATATAAAAAAGAAACTTTTTAATTATTAGATTTATAGTAGTTTGATATGATAAAATATTTCGGTGCAACTGTATGAATCAACGTACTTTATAAAAAGTTATTTGATTCAGTTTTCTTTAAGTCTCGTTATTATTAAAGAAAAAGTTTTATTGAAGAACTGTCTTCGCACAGGACTGCAAGCGCTGACAGAATATATAATTTCTTAGTGTTGATGGCAGCAACTGCAATATATTTTCCACGTGACCTTATATCTTATTAAACGCCAGTCCAAGCTATTCGGTTGTGATATGGTCAGTTTTTAATATGTTTAAAGTGTGTTTAATTTATTGTGAAAAATAACCTCCTATTTTCCAAGTGACTGGAAAATATTTCACGAAAAGTTGAAACACCCTTGATTACGATGTCATAAATCGGTTAACGTTTGATAAAACATTACAGCAGAGTAGACAGTATTCTTGTAAAACTGTAGAATTAAAATTTCAACAATAAAACTATAAGTTACAATTAAACTAGCACAATAGCTCTCACAGCTTTATTAATATAAAAACAATATCTTTATAACCTTTGTACTAATGAAAGTTTTATGTTTAAAATAAAACTAAATTTTATAATTTATTTTTGGAATACCTTTCTTAAATACGATTAAGTATTTCATGTATGTATATTGATGAGTGGAATAATTTTATTTCATTTCATAGCGACGATACTGTCTCTTTCGAAATGTGAATTAACTATGAGAAGTAAACTATCTAGTCAAAAATGTTATAATAAATTATATGTTAATATACATCAACAAATTTGAAATCAGATAATACCTATATCTTCGGAAAATAGAAAAAAAATGTAACCTCTAATTGTTTTTAACGCTTTATATCTAATGCTTCAATTAAGGTATTTTTGTCAACGCTCAGTCAAAATTTTACTATGTCAAGAAAGTTATAGCTTGGTTTGAATTAATAGCTATTAAACCAGGTAATTACATTGTTAATATTTCTCCATTGGTTACGATAGAAACATACTTTATAGATAAGTTAGTGTTATCAAATAAGTGTTTGTACTTGAAGAAAATGATTTGATACAACAATCTATATTCTGTTATGTTTTTTTTTTAGGGTGTTTAATGGCCTATAAAATGACTACATAACTTGTGAATTTATCTTTTACTTTGTATATTTTAAATCGGTTGTTCATGAATTATTCTTAATTAGTGTCATTTTCAATCAGGTTTTATTACAAAAGTAACATAAGTATTCAAATTTACAATCTACATTAAAACTCCACCTAAAGATTATTAACTCATATTAATCTTAAAGTTTTGCACATTTGTATACTAATTCACTACAGTAAGTAATACTTACTAAAATTACTCAATTAAACCATTAACGTTTTAGAAACCGTTTTACTAATTCTCGCCGATAAATAAAGTTTTTGAAATTGTATTTTATATACTTATTTTAAATTCACAGAAGTGCCAAGGATTTCCGGTAAAAGAATTAATGAAGAACTGTCTTCGCACAGGACTGCAAGCGCTGACAGAATATATATATTCTTTGTGTCGATGGTAGCAACTACAATTTATTTTCCACGTGACCTTCTACCTCATTAAACGCCAGTCCAAGCTATTCGGTCGTGATATGGTCAGTTTTTAAATTGTTTAAAGTATGTTTAATTTTTTGTGAAAAATAACCGCCTATTTTCCATGTGACTGGCGATTAACTGAAATCTGTTATCTCTTGCCCTTTCGTATTTTTCATCACCCCAGAATACCTAGTAAGACTTTAAAGTGAATTGTATTTAAACCTTCTTTGACTGTTCATTCCAAGAATACCTGGTGTAAGTTACTTGTTGCCTTTTACTATCGCTCAATAATTAGTTTACCTAAAAATATGCGATATTTACCACTTTATATTTATTTTGATATTTAAAAAAATGTTAAAAAAACATACTTTTGACTAAAATAACCAATACTCTCATACATTTTTTTAGTAGATGGAAACTACAAAAAGTTAAGACCTTATGTATGATTTAATAGTCTAAAATATTTGTGCCAGGCCACTTATAAGCATGTAAAGAACAAAACCATAACTAAATCCACTAAAAACAAATTTACGTTTTCAATCTTCTTTTCTAACTTTTTATATTGCACTTGAATGTTTTATACTACTATTATTGTCAACGTCAAAAGGTGTCATTCATATATCATGGTATAAGCTAGTGATCTTCTGTATCCAAATCCGGATCTGAGTCCGAATCCGAATATTTTGATAATCGGAATCCTAAAGATTTAAGCTGCTTTTAATGTAAATACAATACAAGTTATAAAGCATAAGTACTTATTATATTAATACTTATATAGTAAATTAAGTTTGAAAAATATTTTTAATGTGTTAATAAATAAATACATTTTTAATTAAGAGTAATTTATTCTAGAGAAAAAAAAAAACGAATGTTTTGCTGAAAAAAAAAAATCAAGCTACATACACAAGAACTTAGTTTAAATATTTTGATATCCATGCCAGCGACATTAACAATTAAATTAAGGCCATAGGGGGGGGTCCACTTTGTTTTTTACAACTTGATCTTAATTTGTAGAATTTAATCTGAGCTATCAGACGCTTTTAACCGCTTTAAAAAACTCAAAGTAATTTTTGAGATATAAGCGATCAAAGAAAGGGCGTTCAATAGGTTCCTTATGGAAGGCAAAAACTAAAAATGCGAAAAAAGACTATTTCACTAAAAATCTATCTCCTCCTTCATTTTTTGAGTAATCTTTCTCAAATTTTTACAGAATGTGTATCATTAAACTTTAAAGAGATCTATTGTAGGAATTGTTTTAATTTTGAGTAAAAAAAAATTATTGTCAAAAAACTACCCTTATTTTTAGTTTTTTGTGGATAAAATTTTTATTATTCAAAATTTCAAAAATTCCAACATTCAGATTCTTCAAAATATTAAAAGGAACATTTCCTGAAAATTTGAAGTCTCTAGGTCAAAAAATGAAGGAGGAGATAGGTTTTTAGTAAATTTTTAAATTTCCGAGAAAATTGACCCCGAAAAATTTGCGATCTATACGTTTGTATCGGAAACTTTTTACAAAAAATAAAATATCTCAAAAGTTAAATTATATTATTGAATTCTATAAAAACAAGCTTGTAGTTTGTATTTAAAGCTTTCATATAAAATCCAAAGTTATTTTTTGTAAAAAAAAAATTCGGACCCTCCCCTATGGCCTTAAATTGTAATTTTGTTATGCAAAATAAATATATTATCATCTTTAATAAATGCTTAAGACAGAAAAAATTTAATTTTGTATTACTTGTTAGTTTTCACTGAAAAATGTAACAAAAATATTTAATGAAAAGTTGCAACTTAATTATGATGTCATAAAGCGCTCAACGTTTGATAAAACATTATATCTGAGTAGACAGTATTCTTGTAAACCTGTCGAATTAAAATTTCAACAACAAAACTATAAGTTACAATTAAACTATAGCTCTCACAGCTTTATTAATATAAAGACTTTGATCTTTATAATCTTTGTACTAATGAAAGTTTGATGTTTAAAATAAAACAAAATTTTATAATTTATTTTTGAAATACCTTTCTTAAATACGATTAAGTATTTCATGTATTTATATTTGTGTGGTATCATTTCATTTCAAAGCAACGATACTGTCTCTTTTGAAATGTGGATTAACTATGAGAAGTAAACTATCTACTAATTTGAAATCAGCTAATATCTATAACTTTAGAAAATAGAATAGCTAATCTTTAATTGTTTTTAACGCTTTAAATCTAATGCTTCGATTAAGGTATTTTTGGCAACGCTGAGTCAAAGTTTCACTATGTAAAGAAAATTATAGCTTGATTTGAATTAATAGCTATTAAACCAGATAATTACATTGTTAATATTTCCCCATTGGTTAATATAGAAACATTCTTTATAGATAAGTTAGTTTTATCTAATAAGTGTTTGTAGTTGAAGAAGATGATTTGATACAACATTGTTTATTCTGTTTTGTTTGTTTTTGTGGTGTTTAATGGCCATTTAAACGACTACATAACTTGTGATTTTGTCTTTTACTTTGTATATTTTAAATCGGTTGTTCATGAATTTTTCTTAATTAGTGTCGTTTTCAATCAGGTTTTATTAAAAAAGCAACATTATTTTTGTAACTTTTGTAACATTATTTTTGAAACTGTATTTTATATACTTATTTTATTAATTTAGTTTCAAGAAATAATTTGCTCATTACAACTTTTAATTGTTAAAAAATCATGTCATTATTAAAATGCTGCAAAGTATTTTTTATAAATTTAGTCTTTCAGCGCTACAATACTAAGCACGAAAATTCTCATTGAAATTTTTCGATAAAATATAAACAAAAATTTAATTGTATTATATACGACATATTTTTATACGTGAGGTAGATATATCTTACATGATCTTTAAAATACATTTAGTATTTAAGACATGTTTTACAGAAAAATAGAATTTACAGTTTAATAATTATTGTTAGATAGTAATGATGTTTAAAATTTTGTTCAGCAAGTTAAGTTTGAAAACTACGCTGTTTTTAGTGTTGTAATTAATTAAAATATGTGCATTAAAAACAAATTTAGTAATTGCTATAAAAACTTTTGTGAAGTACGGAAGAGAAAAGTTATATTAGAAAGTTGTTTTTATATGGTCGTTTTTAAACAAAGTTTTATTGAAAACAAAGAACTTATAAAGTAAAACACAAAAATTAAATTAAAAACTAAATCTAACTTGAGGTAGTAGTCAAACATGAGTTTGCTACAATTTGACCAGCCGATTCTTTTGTAATCTCCTACGATGTACCCATAATCCATGATGTAGTCAGTGTTCGGGTCTGACTGCGTAGGTATTCCGCATCTCTTGTTGAACGTATGATGTAATCCGAACCTGTGTGATTTAAATTTAAGTTATGACGTAATTGAACTTGTGTGAAACTCTGTTACTTTGATTTTACTTGTTGAAATTTATATGCACTCTAAATGAAATACTTGTTTTTCCAGTTTCTGAAAATACTTTAATATAAATGCGCCCATTAAGAGAAGGGATTAATTATTTAAGAGACAGGTTTGTTTTAGTTAAATGTTTCTTCTAATATTGAAAAAATGCTCAGATTTTTTTTTAATTTTCTCTGTGCTTTTAGTTTTTATGATACGATGTTTAATATATTCTTAAACTAAATTGACCTTACCTTAAATACAAATGCTCGTTTTGCAATCACATCTCATTTAAACATTAAACATTTTTTCACAGTACAAAAACTGTAAAACGAGCATTTTTTTTTGCTACATTATCAGCAGTTTTCAAAACTGAATGTATGTTTCATGGAAAATTGTTATTTTAAAAATAACAGAAATATCAGTCTGACTAACGCGTGGCCCAGCTCATGAGCGATTGTCCTGGCAAGAGAAGAATAAGAAAGCAGGTTGTCGCCGCTTCCAACTATTGCGGTCGAATAATTCATGCCTATCGTGTGCATGTTCGCCATTCCTGTGTGTGTTATAAAATATTAAATCAATTAAAGCGTGTCTTTTACACCAACCCGGCTTTTATATATAGAATAGAAATGTATAAAATTAACATATTCTGATTTAAGTCAAAACTGTTAAAACTTGGTCAAGTTAGTTGTTCACTGTTTTGCCTTAGTAAAAAAAAAGGATTCCTTTAAATTAAAATGTCGTAATAAATAAAAACATCAGATACCCCAAGGAAGCAGAATGTTGTTGCTTATGTAAATTTTCACGCCTTCGTAATTTTCAGCTATGTGAGACAAACCTATGTCTAGAAAATAAGGAAGGAGCACTGAGTACTGGTAGCGCATCTTGAGCATTGTCATCTGCCTTTCAGTTGAGGTTTTGTTGTCGAATTTCCAATTCAACTGTTCCACCATTATGTCCGGCGGCGGCAGAGACATTTTGGCTGACTGCGAAATTTGTTCTTATATAAACCCATTGTAGTAAATTTCATAAAGAAGTTAAGAAAAAGTCAATTTATGAAAATTTAAATATAATACATAGATAAAAACCAACGAGTCGTAAAAAAAAAACAAATAGTTTTATTTTTCGAACGAATTTTTAGCTAACCTCTTTTTCACTGAGATAGTTTATGTCTGCTATTACAATTTTAAAGGGACGCTCCAGTAAATCGTAGTAGTGATTCACCTGTGTAATTTGCAAATGTTTTAACTAAGGGCTGGTTCAACTTTTAGATTAAGTTTATAATTAATTTTTTATTTTAAATTAATTTATTTACACTAATTTTACTACAACCTGTCCATGCACAGCATACAGCCACAATTCCATATCTTGCGTCTTGTTGAAATACTGTTGAGTTTTGTGGTCGACTATGTAGGTTACTTTCAACGTTTTGGTGGGCAGATCCGGGTTGTTTTTGAAATAATCGACTGCAGCGTTCAATCGCGAGCTGCTTATCCAGTGGTTACTTGCTGTGTATTGTTGCACAACAGTTGTTAAAAAGGAAAGTGTTTATTACATACTTTTTACAACAGAATTGAAGCTACAGATAGTTTCTAATAACTACTATAATGTTTGTTGTGTAGTCCCTTTTCACAATAATAAAAAAGTGTTAAATGTTTAAATTGGTAAGTAACTCTTCAAAGGTCAGGGTCTAACTAAAAGTACGATTTCGTATTAACTTCTGCTTAGTAGGGAATAACGAAAAAAGTTTTTAAAATGTTGGTCAATAGTTGTAGGGATTTACAAATTTCGTTATTTTAGAAAAAGTATCCGCAAGATTTAACTAAAGTATGAGACATTGAAATTTTTTTCTTAGCAACTGACCAATTTTATCCACATATGATTCATCATCAGTCAATCTTTTAGTCCTTTTCAATTTTTTTGTTGGTAATTTGTATATATCTCCATTGTCCATATACAATTTCTGAAATATTATTTTGATCATTTTTAGTCAGTCATTTTTAATTAAATAAATTACTGTCTATAGTTTATGTGTTGTTTAAAAATAAAAACGAGTCTTTTGTGTCGTTTTAGTATTTATGCTTTATGCCAAAATTCCCGGATGTTTTGTAGAATATTCAGGTAAACAAACTTTAACTTAGAACAATTTCAAGATGTGGAAAATGTGAGTTTTTATACTACATTTTGATAGTAATGTGATTGAAATATTGTAATGTTATTTTTTCATAAGATATAATACTGTACATTAAAATATATAGAATTTAAAAAACTGATTTATGTATTTTATAGATTAAGCATAATTACAGAGTGGCCACTAAACCTGATACCCTGGAAAAACCTGAAATGTGGTAAAATTTGAAAAAAAAATCTGGAAAAATGTGGAATTTTGAACAAAAACCTGGAATTTTTAAACATTTTTACATGTTAAGTAGTGAAATTTAAATTTGACACAAAAAAAATCATATGGACCAACAATTTTTGTCATCATAAAAATTTTATTAAAAACACATTTAAAGTAGCTATACAGTATCTTTTGAATATTGTTATACTATTTAACACAGTTTTTACTTTAAGCTTAGTTACAAACTAAAAATAGACCTAATAACATGGAAGAAAATTCTAAAAAACTAGTGGCCACACTAATTAAAAAACCTTATATTGAATAAATGTTTAAAAAGGTTTTCATACTTAATTTGCAAACATAAACAACTTTTCTGGCTCACAAAAATAAATCATTCTCCAAAAATAAAATGTATTAATTTCCTGCAAATTGTTACTTACTGGCAACAAAGAAAATCTTGAAGTTCTGCATTGACCAAGTTAATCACTACAAAATGATACAATACCATGCTATCTTCTGTTTTTTTTTAAACCTGGAAAAAAATTTTTAAACTTGGAAGCAATTAAAAAAAAATTGACAAATCTGTTTTACTAAATTGCAGGGGATCAATCAATTATTTAGTAACAAAATTTAAATTTAGTTTGATTCATTAAAAAGTTTGTTTAACTTAATCATTAAATATTTGTTAGGGTATAAATATTAAACTTAATTTCTCAGACCTATTAGGTTTAAAATTGATAAAAAACTTTGTGGTAATAACTTGATAATAATTCCAACTGTAAAGTTTAATGTAAGGCTTTCCAAGTTTATTTAGCTTATCACATTATGTTCTTATGTGAATTTATCTATGTAAGTATTAATAAAATTATTTATTCTATAAAATTTTATATTTTTCTTTATAAAGTAATAGTTTACATAGATTAAAAATAGTGTGCTTATTCCTAGTTTATCATTAACAAATTAAAAATCTATTTTAAACCAGTGGCCACCCTGTAAAATATTAATCTACTAAATTTTGATAAGCTTTTTTTATAAAAACTTGATAAATTCTTCTCCTAAATATAAACCTTACTAAAATAAATATATTTCAAACATAGTTAATATTATTTACTTCACAGTATTCATGTTTATAGAAGAGGGTAAAATTTTTTACCAAAAGTAAACAAAAACATAATATCATTTTAAAAACATGTCAAAAAGTTTGTATGAATTTCAATGGTAAAATATATTAACTTATGTATGAATTTGTACAAACATAAAGAGAGTAATTTTTCAAAATCAATTTCAATGATAAGTTAAATACAAATTTAACACAACTTATATAAGAATTTAAAGTTAAGGACCTCAAACTTTAGATTACTCTTACTACTTTGTATAATTACAACAGGTTGCCATAAAATCTGGAATTTGACAGTTTAGGCAAAATAACTTAAACTTGATATGTTAAAAAGTAGGAAAAACCTTTGAGCAAGCATCACTAAAAAGCCTGAAAAATCCTAAAAGTTTAAACAACTATTACATGTTAAATTCTAAAATTTTAATTAGATCTAAACAATCTATCATATACAACTTTTTATTTATTTTATGATAAATTCTAATAAATAATACTTTTTGATTTTAAAATATAACAAAAACTTTGTTCAGGTTATAAAAAAATTATAGTAGTAGTACCTCAGTATATTTTAAAGGTTTTATTTTATTTAAGACAGTTTTTCAATCAAATTTAATTTTATACTTAATATAGACTGAAAAGCTTGTACTTTTAAAACGTGGAAAATGTTCTTGAAAACCTGGGTTATTTTTTGAAAAACCTTTGGCTTCTCTTAAAAATAACAAACTTATTATTTCAAAATCAAAAAGGTTTTCAGGACTTTTTTAAAATGTTTTAATTGAAAAAAGGACGAAATAACAAAATACTGGGTTTTTTATTGAAAAATGCTGGGCCAATTTTTAGTTATAAACCTAGTAGATTTTTATAAAATGTATTCTTTTGATTTTATTTAACAACATCACAAAACAAATCAATTTACCATTTTGAAAAAATTTTAAGAAACATAGTAGTAAGATTTAAAAAATAGATTAATAGAATACTAAGTTTCACTTATTGAAATGGCTTTTAAATAAAGAAAAAGGATAATTGAATAAAAAAAAAATTATGAACAAAAAGCAGTTTGCCTTTTTCTTATTATTAATTTTCAACTTTCTTTTGCCATATTTATAAGCTTTAATTTTATAAAACGTAAAAAAAATAATAATGTTCATGTATTTTAGATGTAGGTAATGTAAACATTTTAATTTATAATTAACTGCTAGCTTATATTAGTTAATTTATAATGTTGTTAATTTAAGGGTGAAAACTAGAAGAAAGGTTGAAATTGATTTTAGTCTGTGTTAGCCGTTAAAGTATAAATACAAATTTAATATTAAATTTAATTAATACTAGTGTGGATCGCTAATTATATGTTTCTATTACATTAGTAATAATCAAGGTAGTTAATATTTTATTTTGTTTCTTAACTAGTCTTATCTTAGTTTTATATAAAACATTTTATTAAGAAGTCAATCAGTTATTAAATAATTTAAATTTGTTAATATAAATGATTTATTTATTACATAGCATGATGTTGCACCAATATCAAACTGAAATTATATTTTATTTTTGGTCTGTTATAACCATAATTTTAGGCTAAAAATCTATGTATTTAGCCTAATAAGTTTAATCTAAAATATACTTTTTTTAAACAAGTTTTACAATTCCTTAAATAAAAATAAATTTTTCTATTATAAACTAATAAATTTGAACATTTATTCATTTTATTTTTACAGTATAAATCGATTACACCAATACAATATTTTATATTGAGTAGAATACTGTAAAATAAAAGCAATGTAATATTTCAGTTTTATAAGTTTATGATAGATAAGCTTGTTTTATTATTTATTTATTTATAAATTGTCATTGAAAGCTTTAAATTATGATTATAATAGACCAAGAATAAAATATTAGTTCAGTTTATTACTTAAAACTTTTTAGTAAATTATTAAATATAACATTTCTGTAATATAAAGTATTATATTGAAATGTCATTAAAACATTTTCTAAGTAACTTGAGTTTGAAATGACATTTATACAATGTTTTTATATGTAGTTTTATTTTGTAGTGGCTGGAAATTTGAACTGTAACCTTTTAATTATTAGTTATTTTTAATAAAAAATATAAAAAATTGAAATCACCTGTAATATAAAATTATATTTTTATATTTCCACATATAATTTAAGAGAAGTTCTTAATTATATTTCGTCAAAGTAGCTTTCAAATTGTTATTAGCCACAAATGTTTAAATACACTTTCTTAAAGTAAAGTTTATAAAAGTTTTCTCTCAGATGTGTTAGTATAACAATAAATCTTATTAAATATTTTTAATATTTAATCTTAGTGAACGGTTCGAAATTAATTAGAGTAGTGAATTTATAAGTATTGCATTATTATGGCACATACAACTTTCTACTGCTTTTAAAAATTGACAGTATTTTTTGAGATATAAACGATCAAATTTAAAGAGTTCAACAGGTTCTTGATAAGATATGCAAACAAAAAAGACAAAAGTAGAATGCTTAACTTGAAATCTATATTATCCTTCAGTTTATTAACAAATGTTTGAAAATTTTTTCACATGACTATTTTTTATTATTTGAACAACTTACATGAAACTAATTTTAATTTAGAAAAAATATATTAAAGATAAACAAAACTAGATTTATTTAATATTGGTCTTATTTTAAGATCCGTATTTTACAAGTTGTTCGTAATATTTAAAAGAACATTCCCGAAAATTTGAAGTAAATTACTTAATAATGAAGGAGGAGATATTTTGTTAGAGATTAGAAAAATTAGAGAAATCGACAATAAAAAATTTATACAGAGTTACCACCTACTCAGAGTAACTCAGAACAAATTAGGATTTTTTGATTTTTTTTTTAAACTCAGGATGACTCAGGATATTTTTGATTTTTTATAACGAGTTCAACATAGTTTTAAGATTTTTACAAAATCTCAGGATATATTTATGCTATATCTAGAATGAAATTTAATTGGTTCAGTTTCAGTATTTTGTTATTTTATATAGCCACTCTATTTAAAGAGCATGATTTTTATTTTTTCAAATGCTAGCTTAAAAAATTTTCAGTCTTGCGACTTTTCTTTACTATTCTTTGAAATAACATTTAAACTTTTGTTTAAAATCTGAAACGATAATAATTATGAAATGATAGTTCATATTAAGCAGAAACAGTTTAGAGTTATAAAAATTGAAAATGGATTATAAGTACTTTCTAACATATAAATCTGAGTACACAAACAGTTTATAAAAATATATGGTTTTATACGTCCTTAATTCAGAGATAAAATTGTTTTTTATAAATTATAAATACCTGTTTTCAGTGGAAAACATGAAAATTGTTATAGACTAGTATTGTCTTCGAAAACAGCATACAAGCTTAGTGAACATTTAATGGAAGAGCATACAGTTCTTCCTTTAATTAGTAAGGAAAATACTTTACATTAAGTATGAGTAAATTGCACTTAAATTTTTTTTTATACGATTCGAATTAAGGTTAGGATGACTCAGGGCAGTTTTTGGTAACTCAGAGCAGTTTTTATGACTTGAAGAGTGGCAACCCTGTTTTTATTCCATATGATTCTATCTTTTTTTTTCAAAGCTGGTAATGTCTCATAAATTAATTGAACTAGTTTTTTAATTATTATTATGTACAGTATTTTAATAAGCTTTAAAGTAACTTCACTAACTTTTACCTTTATTTTTGATTATTTCATGAAAAAGTTTAATAAAATTATAACTAAGTATTTTGCCATTTTAAGAAATAAGTATACTATTATATTTTGTTATTATCTGTAGCAAATACGCTGATAAATGTTTAGTTTTTTCTCTAAACGCTGAACAAAAAAGCAGTTCAATTTATATTTTAATTAAAACTCTTGTAAACAGTACGTGGAAATCAGCTCAGTAGTTATCTATTCAACCCATCGTAATTCTTTCAACTTGAGATCTTATCCCTGCTCAACATAGTATTTGCCGCTTTACAGGTTTCTTAGTGTTTACAATGTTTTTAAATGTGTTAAATTATCACAGAAAATATTTCTTACAAACTCTGATATAGCGACAAATTATTTTACCATAGCACTAATGCATCTTGTTTTATATAAACAGCATTTAACGATCTAAATCTTTTATAAGCTTTCTAAACTTTGGGTATTTTTTCAAGCTTATTGGTGCCATAATCATTAATTTACAAAAATATTTACTATTAAGTAGGTAGCCTGTTTGCTAAACATTTAATTTTGTATTACTTGTAAGTTTTTACTAAAAATGTAAAAAAAATATTTCACGAAAAGTTGATACACCCTTGATTATGATGTCATAAAGCGCTTAACGTTTGATGAAACGTTGTTAGCTGAGTAGACAGTATTCTTGTAAAACTAGAATTAAAATTTCAACAATAAAACTATAAGTTACAATTAAACTAGCACAATAGCTCTCACAGCTTTATTAATATAAAAACTTTGATCTTTATAATCTTTGTAGTAATGAAAGTTTGATGTTTAAAATAAAATTAAATTTTATAATTTATTTTTGAAATATTTTTCTAAAATACGATTAAGTATTTCATGTATTTATATTGATAAGTGAGTTTCTAATTTACTTATAATTATTTATTTTTATTTATATTGATAAGTGGTATAATTCTGTTTCATTTCATAGCGACGATATTGTCTCTTTCGAAATGTGAGTTAACTATTAGAAGTAAACTATCTAGTCAAAAAATTATACTAAATATTATGTTTATTTACATTAACAAATTTGAAATCAGCTTAATACCTATAACTTTAAAAAATAAAAAACTGTTAATCTCTAATTGTTTTTAATGCTTTAAGAGCCTTGTAGAGATGTTAGGTTCTACTGAATCATTATTAAAACAAATTGATAATATGTTCTAAATCTATATTTTGTAATACTATCCCAAGTAATTTTCATATTGCATAATAAACCTATAATAAACTTTATTGAAGGTTATTGCATAATAAAAGATACAAAGTGAACTCACTTTGATAAAATTATAATGTTTTTGTTTGTAAAATTTCATTTGTGACTCATTCTTTAAATAAATTTCCTGTTGATCGTTTTTTAAAGTGTGTTGGCATTTATTTTTTAAATGTTGGTAATTTTAAAATATAAGTCTTCAATTAACTGTTAAAAATGATTGTTGTAGTTTTGGGCAATTGTATCTGTTATAACGTTTGAATGAAATTTTTGTGGGGTTTACAGCTCAAAGGTATTAAAGATTACATATAGAAGTATGTGAAGTCCACTGTAGTTTCAAAACTGTGTTCTTTGAACATGTATTAAATATTAATTGTTCTTATTTCGGCCAACCCCGGCAGTTTTCTCCTTGAGAATCTTAAGCCATGTTTCCTATATTAATTACCTTAATATATAAAAAAGAAACTTTTTAATTATTAGATTTATAGTAGTTTGATATGATAAAATATTTCGGTGCAACTGTATGAATCAACGTACTTTATAAAAAGTTATTTGATTCAGTTTTCTTTAAGTCTCGTTATTATTAAAGAAAAAGTTTTATTGAAGAACTGTCTTCGCACAGGACTGCAAGCGCTGACAGAATATATAATTTCTTAGTGTTGATGGCAGCAACTGCAATATATTTTCCACGTGACCTTATATCTTATTAAACGCCAGTCCAAGCTATTCGGTTGTGATATGGTCAGTTTTTAATATGTTTAAAGTGTGTTTAATTTATTGTGAAAAATAACCTCCTATTTTCCAAGTGACTGGAAAATATTTCACGAAAAGTTGAAACACCCTTGATTACGATGTCATAAATCGGTTAACGTTTGATAAAACATTACAGCAGAGTAGACAGTATTCTTGTAAAACTGTAGAATTAAAATTTCAACAATAAAACTATAAGTTACAATTAAACTAGCACAATAGCTCTCACAGCTTTATTAATATAAAAACAATATCTTTATAACCTTTGTACTAATGAAAGTTTTATGTTTAAAATAAAACTAAATTTTATAATTTATTTTTGGAATACCTTTCTTAAATACGATTAAGTATTTCATGTATGTATATTGATGAGTGGAATAATTTTATTTCATTTCATAGCGACGATACTGTCTCTTTCGAAATGTGAATTAACTATGAGAAGTAAACTATCTAGTCAAAAATGTTATAATAAATTATATGTTAATATACATCAACAAATTTGAAATCAGATAATACCTATATCTTCGGAAAATAGAAAAAAAATGTAACCTCTAATTGTTTTTAACGCTTTATATCTAATGCTTCAATTAAGGTATTTTTGTCAACGCTCAGTCAAAATTTTACTATGTCAAGAAAGTTATAGCTTGGTTTGAATTAATAGCTATTAAACCAGGTAATTACATTGTTAATATTTCTCCATTGGTTACGATAGAAACATACTTTATAGATAAGTTAGTGTTATCAAATAAGTGTTTGTACTTGAAGAAAATGATTTGATACAACAATCTATATTCTGTTATGTTTTTTTTTTAGGGTGTTTAATGGCCTATAAAATGACTACATAACTTGTGAATTTATCTTTTACTTTGTATATTTTAAATCGGTTGTTCATGAATTATTCTTAATTAGTGTCATTTTCAATCAGGTTTTATTACAAAAGTAACATAAGTATTCAAATTTACAATCTACATTAAAACTCCACCTAAAGATTATTAACTCATATTAATCTTAAAGTTTTGCACATTTGTATACTAATTCGCTACAGTAAGTAATACTTACTAAAATTACTCAATTAAACCATTAACGTTTTAGAAACCGTTTTACTAATTCTCGCCGATAAATAAAGTTTTTGAAATTGTATTTTATATACTTATTTTAAATTCACAGAAGTGCCAAGGATTTCCGGTAAAAGAATTAATGAAGAACTGTCTTCGCACAGGACTGCAAGCGCTGACAGAATATATATATTCTTTGTGTCGATGGTAGCAACTACAATTTATTTTCCACGTGACCTTCTACCTCATTAAACGCCAGTCCAAGCTATTCGGTCGTGATATGGTCAGTTTTTAAATTGTTTAAAGTATGTTTAATTTTTTGTGAAAAATAACCGCCTATTTTCCATGTGACTGGCGATTAACTGAAATCTGTTATCTCTTGCCCTTTCGTATTTTTCATCACCCCAGAATACCTAGTAAGACTTTAAAGTGAATTGTATTTAAACCTTCTTTGACTGTTCATTCCAAGAATACCTGGTGTAAGTTACTTGTTGCCTTTTACTATCGCTCAATAATTAGTTTACCTAAAAATATGCGATATTTACCACTTTATATTTATTTTGATATTTAAAAAAATGTTAAAAAAACATACTTTTGACTAAAATAACCAATACTCTCATACATTTTTTTAGTAGATGGAAACTACAAAAAGTTAAGACCTTATGTATGATTTAATAGTCTAAAATATTTGTGCCAGGCCACTTATAAGCATGTAAAGAACAAAACCATAACTAAATCCACTAAAAACAAATTTACGTTTTCAATCTTCTTTTCTAACTTTTTATATTGCACTTGAATGTTTTATACTACTATTATTGTCAACGTCAAAAGGTGTCATTCATATATCATGGTATAAGCTAGTGATCTTCTGTATCCAAATCCGGATCTGAGTCCGAATCCGAATATTTTGATAATCGGAATCCTAAAGATTTAAGCTGCTTTTAATGTAAATACAATACAAGTTATAAAGCATAAGTACTTATTATATTAATACTTATATAGTAAATTAAGTTTGAAAAATATTTTTAATGTGTTAATAAATAAATACATTTTTAATTAAGAGTAATTTATTCTAGAGAAAAAAAAAAACGAATGTTTTGCTGAAAAAAAAAAATCAAGCTACATACACAAGAACTTAGTTTAAATATTTTGATATCCATGCCAGCGACATTAACAATTAAATTAAGGCCATAGGGGGGGGTCCACTTTGTTTTTTACAACTTGATCTTAATTTGTAGAATTTAATCTGAGCTATCAGACGCTTTTAACCGCTTTAAAAAACTCAAAGTAATTTTTGAGATATAAGCGATCAAAGAAAGGGCGTTCAATAGGTTCCTTATGGAAGGCAAAAACTAAAAATGCGAAAAAAGACTATTTCACTAAAAATCTATCTCCTCCTTCATTTTTTGAGTAATCTTTCTCAAATTTTTACAGAATGTGTATCATTAAACTTTAAAGAGATCTATTGTAGGAATTGTTTTAATTTTGAGTAAAAAAAAATTATTGTCAAAAAACTACCCTTATTTTTAGTTTTTTGTGGATAAAATTTTTATTATTCAAAATTTCAAAAATTCCAACATTCAGATTCTTCAAAATATTAAAAGGAACATTTCCTGAAAATTTGAAGTCTCTAGGTCAAAAAATGAAGGAGGAGATAGGTTTTTAGTAAATTTTTAAATTTCCGAGAAAATTGACCCCGAAAAATTTGCGATCTATACGTTTGTATCGGAAACTTTTTACAAAAAATAAAATATCTCAAAAGTTAAATTATATTATTGAATTCTATAAAAACAAGCTTGTAGTTTGTATTTAAAGCTTTCATATAAAATCCAAAGTTATTTTTTGTAAAAAAAAAATTCGGACCCTCCCCTATGGCCTTAAATTGTAATTTTGTTATGCAAAATAAATATATTATCATCTTTAATAAATGCTTAAGACAGAAAAAATTTAATTTTGTATTACTTGTTAGTTTTCACTGAAAAATGTAACAAAAATATTTAATGAAAAGTTGCAACTTAATTATGATGTCATAAAGCGCTCAACGTTTGATAAAACATTATATCTGAGTAGACAGTATTCTTGTAAACCTGTCGAATTAAAATTTCAACAACAAAACTATAAGTTACAATTAAACTATAGCTCTCACAGCTTTATTAATATAAAGACTTTGATCTTTATAATCTTTGTACTAATGAAAGTTTGATGTTTAAAATAAAACAAAATTTTATAATTTATTTTTGAAATACCTTTCTTAAATACGATTAAGTATTTCATGTATTTATATTTGTGTGGTATCATTTCATTTCAAAGCAACGATACTGTCTCTTTTGAAATGTGGATTAACTATGAGAAGTAAACTATCTACTAATTTGAAATCAGCTAATATCTATAACTTTAGAAAATAGAATAGCTAATCTTTAATTGTTTTTAACGCTTTAAATCTAATGCTTCGATTAAGGTATTTTTGGCAACGCTGAGTCAAAGTTTCACTATGTAAAGAAAATTATAGCTTGATTTGAATTAATAGCTATTAAACCAGATAATTACATTGTTAATATTTCCCCATTGGTTAATATAGAAACATTCTTTATAGATAAGTTAGTTTTATCTAATAAGTGTTTGTAGTTGAAGAAGATGATTTGATACAACATTGTTTATTCTGTTTTGTTTGTTTTTGTGGTGTTTAATGGCCATTTAAACGACTACATAACTTGTGATTTTGTCTTTTACTTTGTATATTTTAAATCGGTTGTTCATGAATTTTTCTTAATTAGTGTCGTTTTCAATCAGGTTTTATTAAAAAAGCAACATTATTTTTGTAACTTTTGTAACATTATTTTTGAAACTGTATTTTATATACTTATTTTATTAATTTAGTTTCAAGAAATAATTTGCTCATTACAACTTTTAATTGTTAAAAAATCATGTCATTATTAAAATGCTGCAAAGTATTTTTTATAAATTTAGTCTTTCAGCGCTACAATACTAAGCACGAAAATTCTCATTGAAATTTTTCGATAAAATATAAACAAAAATTTAATTGTATTATATACGACATATTTTTATACGTGAGGTAGATATATCTTACATGATCTTTAAAATACATTTAGTATTTAAGACATGTTTTACAGAAAAATAGAATTTACAGTTTAATAATTATTGTTAGATAGTAATGATGTTTAAAATTTTGTTCAGCAAGTTAAGTTTGAAAACTACGCTGTTTTTAGTGTTGTAATTAATTAAAATATGTGCATTAAAAACAAATTTAGTAATTGCTATAAAAACTTTTGTGAAGTACGGAAGAGAAAAGTTATATTAGAAAGTTGTTTTTATATGGTCGTTTTTAAACAAAGTTTTATTGAAAACAAAGAACTTATAAAGTAAAACACAAAAATTAAATTAAAAACTAAATCTAACTTGAGGTAGTAGTCAAACATGAGTTTGCTACAATTTGACCAGCCGATTCTTTTGTAATCTCCTACGATGTACCCATAATCCATGATGTAGTCAGTGTTCGGGTCTGACTGCGTAGGTATTCCGCATCTCTTGTTGAACGTATGATGTAATCCGAACCTGTGTGATTTAAATTTAAGTTATGACGTAATTGAACTTGTGTGAAACTCTGTTACTTTGATTTTACTTGTTGAAATTTATATGCACTCTAAATGAAATACTTGTTTTTCCAGTTTCTGAAAATACTTTAATATAAATGCGCCCATTAAGAGAAGGGATTAATTATTTAAGAGACAGGTTTGTTTTAGTTAAATGTTTCTTCTAATATTGAAAAAATGCTCAGATTTTTTTTTAATTTTCTCTGTGCTTTTAGTTTTTATGATACGATGTTTAATATATTCTTAAACTAAATTGACCTTACCTTAAATACAAATGCTCGTTTTGCAATCACATCTCATTTAAACATTAAACATTTTTTCACAGTACAAAAACTGTAAAACGAGCATTTTTTTTTGCTACATTATCAGCAGTTTTCAAAACTGAATGTATGTTTCATGGAAAATTGTTATTTTAAAAATAACAGAAATATCAGTCTGACTAACGCGTGGCCCAGCTCATGAGCGATTGTCCTGGCAAGAGAAGAATAAGAAAGCAGGTTGTCGCCGCTTCCAACTATTGCGGTCGAATAATTCATGCCTATCGTGTGCATGTTCGCCATTCCTGTGTGTGTTATAAAATATTAAATCAATTAAAGCGTGTCTTTTACACCAACCCGGCTTTTATATATAGAATAGAAATGTATAAAATTAACATATTCTGATTTAAGTCAAAACTGTTAAAACTTGGTCAAGTTAGTTGTTCACTGTTTTGCCTTAGTAAAAAAAAAGGATTCCTTTAAATTAAAATGTCGTAATAAATAAAAACATCAGATACCCCAAGGAAGCAGAATGTTGTTGCTTATGTAAATTTTCACGCCTTCGTAATTTTCAGCTATGTGAGACAAACCTATGTCTAGAAAATAAGGAAGGAGCACTGAGTACTGGTAGCGCATCTTGAGCATTGTCATCTGCCTTTCAGTTGAGGTTTTGTTGTCGAATTTCCAATTCAACTGTTCCACCATTATGTCCGGCGGCGGCAGAGACATTTTGGCTGACTGCGAAATTTGTTCTTATATAAACCCATTGTAGTAAATTTCATAAAGAAGTTAAGAAAAAGTCAATTTATGAAAATTTAAATATAATACATAGATAAAAACCAACGAGTCGTAAAAAAAAAACAAATAGTTTTATTTTTCGAACGAATTTTTAGCTAACCTCTTTTTCACTGAGATAGTTTATGTCTGCTATTACAATTTTAAAGGGACGCTCCAGTAAATCGTAGTAGTGATTCACCTGTGTAATTTGCAAATGTTTTAACTAAGGGCTGGTTCAACTTTTAGATTAAGTTTATAATTAATTTTTTATTTTAAATTAATTTATTTACACTAATTTTACTACAACCTGTCCATGCACAGCATACAGCCACAATTCCATATCTTGCGTCTTGTTGAAATACTGTTGAGTTTTGTGGTCGACTATGTAGGTTACTTTCAACGTTTTGGTGGGCAGATCCGGGTTGTTTTTGAAATAATCGACTGCAGCGTTCAATCGCGAGCTGCTTATCCAGTGGTTACTTGCTGTGTATTGTTGCACAACAGTTGTTAAAAAGGAAAGTGTTTATTACATACTTTTTACAACAGAATTGAAGCTACAGATAGTTTCTAATAACTACTATAATGTTTGTTGTGTAGTCCCTTTTCACAATAATAAAAAAGTGTTAAATGTTTAAATTGGTAAGTAACTCTTCAAAGGTCAGGGTCTAACTAAAAGTACGATTTCGTATTAACTTCTGCTTAGTAGGGAATAACGAAAAAAGTTTTTAAAATGTTGGTCAATAGTTGTAGGGATTTACAAATTTCGTTATTTTAGAAAAAGTATCCGCAAGATTTAACTAAAGTATGAGACATTGAAATTTTTTTCTTAGCAACTGACCAATTTTATCCACATATGATTCATCATCAGTCAATCTTTTAGTCCTTTTCAATTTTTTTGTTGGTAATTTGTATATATCTCCATTGTCCATATACAATTTCTGAAATATTATTTTGATCATTTTTAGTCAGTCATTTTTAATTAAATAAATTACTGTCTATAGTTTATGTGTTGTTTAAAAATAAAAACGAGTCTTTTGTGTCGTTTTAGTATTTATGCTTTATGCCAAAATTCCCGGATGTTTTGTAGAATATTCAGGTAAACAAACTTTAACTTAGAACAATTTCAAGATGTGGAAAATGTGAGTTTTTATACTACATTTTGATAGTAATGTGATTGAAATATTGTAATGTTATTTTTTCATAAGATATAATACTGTACATTAAAATATATAGAATTTAAAAAACTGATTTATGTATTTTATAGATTAAGCATAATTACAGAGTGGCCACTAAACCTGATACCCTGGAAAAACCTGAAATGTGGTAAAATTTGAAAAAAAAATCTGGAAAAATGTGGAATTTTGAACAAAAACCTGGAATTTTTAAACATTTTTACATGTTAAGTAGTGAAATTTAAATTTGACACAAAAAAAATCATATGGACCAACAATTTTTGTCATCATAAAAATTTTATTAAAAACACATTTAAAGTAGCTATACAGTATCTTTTGAATATTGTTATACTATTTAACACAGTTTTTACTTTAAGCTTAGTTACAAACTAAAAATAGACCTAATAACATGGAAGAAAATTCTAAAAAACTAGTGGCCACACTAATTAAAAAACCTTATATTGAATAAATGTTTAAAAAGGTTTTCATACTTAATTTGCAAACATAAACAACTTTTCTGGCTCACAAAAATAAATCATTCTCCAAAAATAAAATGTATTAATTTCCTGCAAATTGTTACTTACTGGCAACAAAGAAAATCTTGAAGTTCTGCATTGACCAAGTTAATCACTACAAAATGATACAATACCATGCTATCTTCTGTTTTTTTTTAAACCTGGAAAAAAATTTTTAAACTTGGAAGCAATTAAAAAAAAATTGACAAATCTGTTTTACTAAATTGCAGGGGATCAATCAATTATTTAGTAACAAAATTTAAATTTAGTTTGATTCATTAAAAAGTTTGTTTAACTTAATCATTAAATATTTGTTAGGGTATAAATATTAAACTTAATTTCTCAGACCTATTAGGTTTAAAATTGATAAAAAACTTTGTGGTAATAACTTGATAATAATTCCAACTGTAAAGTTTAATGTAAGGCTTTCCAAGTTTATTTAGCTTATCACATTATGTTCTTATGTGAATTTATCTATGTAAGTATTAATAAAATTATTTATTCTATAAAATTTTATATTTTTCTTTATAAAGTAATAGTTTACATAGATTAAAAATAGTGTGCTTATTCCTAGTTTATCATTAACAAATTAAAAATCTATTTTAAACCAGTGGCCACCCTGTAAAATATTAATCTACTAAATTTTGATAAGCTTTTTTTATAAAAACTTGATAAATTCTTCTCCTAAATATAAACCTTACTAAAATAAATATATTTCAAACATAGTTAATATTATTTACTTCACAGTATTCATGTTTATAGAAGAGGGTAAAATTTTTTACCAAAAGTAAACAAAAACATAATATCATTTTAAAAACATGTCAAAAAGTTTGTATGAATTTCAATGGTAAAATATATTAACTTATGTATGAATTTGTACAAACATAAAGAGAGTAATTTTTCAAAATCAATTTCAATGATAAGTTAAATACAAATTTAACACAACTTATATAAGAATTTAAAGTTAAGGACCTCAAACTTTAGATTACTCTTACTACTTTGTATAATTACAACAGGTTGCCATAAAATCTGGAATTTGACAGTTTAGGCAAAATAACTTAAACTTGATATGTTAAAAAGTAGGAAAAACCTTTGAGCAAGCATCACTAAAAAGCCTGAAAAATCCTAAAAGTTTAAACAACTATTACATGTTAAATTCTAAAATTTTAATTAGATCTAAACAATCTATCATATACAACTTTTTATTTATTTTATGATAAATTCTAATAAATAATACTTTTTGATTTTAAAATATAACAAAAACTTTGTTCAGGTTATAAAAAAATTATAGTAGTAGTACCTCAGTATATTTTAAAGGTTTTATTTTATTTAAGACAGTTTTTCAATCAAATTTAATTTTATACTTAATATAGACTGAAAAGCTTGTACTTTTAAAACGTGGAAAATGTTCTTGAAAACCTGGGTTATTTTTTGAAAAACCTTTGGCTTCTCTTAAAAATAACAAACTTATTATTTCAAAATCAAAAAGGTTTTCAGGACTTTTTTAAAATGTTTTAATTGAAAAAAGGACGAAATAACAAAATACTGGGTTTTTTATTGAAAAATGCTGGGCCAATTTTTAGTTATAAACCTAGTAGATTTTTATAAAATGTATTCTTTTGATTTTATTTAACAACATCACAAAACAAATCAATTTACCATTTTGAAAAAATTTTAAGAAACATAGTAGTAAGATTTAAAAAATAGATTAATAGAATACTAAGTTTCACTTATTGAAATGGCTTTTAAATAAAGAAAAAGGATAATTGAATAAAAAAAAAATTATGAACAAAAAGCAGTTTGCCTTTTTCTTATTATTAATTTTCAACTTTCTTTTGCCATATTTATAAGCTTTAATTTTATAAAACGTAAAAAAAATAATAATGTTCATGTATTTTAGATGTAGGTAATGTAAACATTTTAATTTATAATTAACTGCTAGCTTATATTAGTTAATTTATAATGTTGTTAATTTAAGGGTGAAAACTAGAAGAAAGGTTGAAATTGATTTTAGTCTGTGTTAGCCGTTAAAGTATAAATACAAATTTAATATTAAATTTAATTAATACTAGTGTGGATCGCTAATTATATGTTTCTATTACATTAGTAATAATCAAGGTAGTTAATATTTTATTTTGTTTCTTAACTAGTCTTATCTTAGTTTTATATAAAACATTTTATTAAGAAGTCAATCAGTTATTAAATAATTTAAATTTGTTAATATAAATGATTTATTTATTACATAGCATGATGTTGCACCAATATCAAACTGAAATTATATTTTATTTTTGGTCTGTTATAACCATAATTTTAGGCTAAAAATCTATGTATTTAGCCTAATAAGTTTAATCTAAAATATACTTTTTTTAAACAAGTTTTACAATTCCTTAAATAAAAATAAATTTTTCTATTATAAACTAATAAATTTGAACATTTATTCATTTTATTTTTACAGTATAAATCGATTACACCAATACAATATTTTATATTGAGTAGAATACTGTAAAATAAAAGCAATGTAATATTTCAGTTTTATAAGTTTATGATAGATAAGCTTGTTTTATTATTTATTTATTTATAAATTGTCATTGAAAGCTTTAAATTATGATTATAATAGACCAAGAATAAAATATTAGTTCAGTTTATTACTTAAAACTTTTTAGTAAATTATTAAATATAACATTTCTGTAATATAAAGTATTATATTGAAATGTCATTAAAACATTTTCTAAGTAACTTGAGTTTGAAATGACATTTATACAATGTTTTTATATGTAGTTTTATTTTGTAGTGGCTGGAAATTTGAACTGTAACCTTTTAATTATTAGTTATTTTTAAT
The DNA here is from genome assembly GCF_965202585.1 of Thalia democratica. Taxonomy (NCBI): domain Eukaryota; kingdom Metazoa; phylum Chordata; class Thaliacea; order Salpida; family Salpidae; genus Thalia; species Thalia democratica. Next base: position 14,401 of record NW_028139895.1, on the reverse strand, counting down.
AAAAAATATAAAAAATTGAAATCACCTGTAATATAAAATTATATTTTTATATTTCCACATATAATTTAAGAGAAGTTCTTAATTATATTTCGTCAAAGTAGCTTTCAAATTGTTATTAGCCACAAATGTTTAAATACACTTTCTTAAAGTAAAGTTTATAAAAGTTTTCTCTCAGATGTGTTAGTATAACAATAAATCTTATTAAATATTTTTAATATTTAATCTTAGTGAACGGTTCGAAATTAATTAGAGTAGTGAATTTATAAGTATTGCATTATTATGGCACATACAACTTTCTACTGCTTTTAAAAATTGACAGTATTTTTTGAGATATAAACGATCAAATTTAAAGAGTTCAACAGGTTCTTGATAAGATATGCAAACAAAAAAGACAAAAGTAGAATGCTTAACTTGAAATCTATATTATCCTTCAGTTTATTAACAAATGTTTGAAAATTTTTTCACATGACTATTTTTTATTATTTGAACAACTTACATGAAACTAATTTTAATTTAGAAAAAATATATTAAAGATAAACAAAACTAGATTTATTTAATATTGGTCTTATTTTAAGATCCGTATTTTACAAGTTGTTCGTAATATTTAAAAGAACATTCCCGAAAATTTGAAGTAAATTACTTAATAATGAAGGAGGAGATATTTTGTTAGAGATTAGAAAAATTAGAGAAATCGACAATAAAAAATTTATACAGAGTTACCACCTACTCAGAGTAACTCAGAACAAATTAGGATTTTTTGATTTTTTTTTTAAACTCAGGATGACTCAGGATATTTTTGATTTTTTATAACGAGTTCAACATAGTTTTAAGATTTTTACAAAATCTCAGGATATATTTATGCTATATCTAGAATGAAATTTAATTGGTTCAGTTTCAGTATTTTGTTATTTTATATAGCCACTCTATTTAAAGAGCATGATTTTTATTTTTTCAAATGCTAGCTTAAAAAATTTTCAGTCTTGCGACTTTTCTTTACTATTCTTTGAAATAACATTTAAACTTTTGTTTAAAATCTGAAACGATAATAATTATGAAATGATAGTTCATATTAAGCAGAAACAGTTTAGAGTTATAAAAATTGAAAATGGATTATAAGTACTTTCTAACATATAAATCTGAGTACACAAACAGTTTATAAAAATATATGGTTTTATACGTCCTTAATTCAGAGATAAAATTGTTTTTTATAAATTATAAATACCTGTTTTCAGTGGAAAACATGAAAATTGTTATAGACTAGTATTGTCTTCGAAAACAGCATACAAGCTTAGTGAACATTTAATGGAAGAGCATACAGTTCTTCCTTTAATTAGTAAGGAAAATACTTTACATTAAGTATGAGTAAATTGCACTTAAATTTTTTTTTATACGATTCGAATTAAGGTTAGGATGACTCAGGGCAGTTTTTGGTAACTCAGAGCAGTTTTTATGACTTGAAGAGTGGCAACCCTGTTTTTATTCCATATGATTCTATCTTTTTTTTTCAAAGCTGGTAATGTCTCATAAATTAATTGAACTAGTTTTTTAATTATTATTATGTACAGTATTTTAATAAGCTTTAAAGTAACTTCACTAACTTTTACCTTTATTTTTGATTATTTCATGAAAAAGTTTAATAAAATTATAACTAAGTATTTTGCCATTTTAAGAAATAAGTATACTATTATATTTTGTTATTATCTGTAGCAAATACGCTGATAAATGTTTAGTTTTTTCTCTAAACGCTGAACAAAAAAGCAGTTCAATTTATATTTTAATTAAAACTCTTGTAAACAGTACGTGGAAATCAGCTCAGTAGTTATCTATTCAACCCATCGTAATTCTTTCAACTTGAGATCTTATCCCTGCTCAACATAGTATTTGCCGCTTTACAGGTTTCTTAGTGTTTACAATGTTTTTAAATGTGTTAAATTATCACAGAAAATATTTCTTACAAACTCTGATATAGCGACAAATTATTTTACCATAGCACTAATGCATCTTGTTTTATATAAACAGCATTTAACGATCTAAATCTTTTATAAGCTTTCTAAACTTTGGGTATTTTTTCAAGCTTATTGGTGCCATAATCATTAATTTACAAAAATATTTACTATTAAGTAGGTAGCCTGTTTGCTAAACATTTAATTTTGTATTACTTGTAAGTTTTTACTAAAAATGTAAAAAAAATATTTCACGAAAAGTTGATACACCCTTGATTATGATGTCATAAAGCGCTTAACGTTTGATGAAACGTTGTTAGCTGAGTAGACAGTATTCTTGTAAAACTAGAATTAAAATTTCAACAATAAAACTATAAGTTACAATTAAACTAGCACAATAGCTCTCACAGCTTTATTAATATAAAAACTTTGATCTTTATAATCTTTGTAGTAATGAAAGTTTGATGTTTAAAATAAAATTAAATTTTATAATTTATTTTTGAAATATTTTTCTAAAATACGATTAAGTATTTCATGTATTTATATTGATAAGTGAGTTTCTAATTTACTTATAATTATTTATTTTTATTTATATTGATAAGTGGTATAATTCTGTTTCATTTCATAGCGACGATATTGTCTCTTTCGAAATGTGAGTTAACTATTAGAAGTAAACTATCTAGTCAAAAAATTATACTAAATATTATGTTTATTTACATTAACAAATTTGAAATCAGCTTAATACCTATAACTTTAAAAAATAAAAAACTGTTAATCTCTAATTGTTTTTAATGCTTTAAGAGCCTTGTAGAGATGTTAGGTTCTACTGAATCATTATTAAAACAAATTGATAATATGTTCTAAATCTATATTTTGTAATACTATCCCAAGTAATTTTCATATTGCATAATAAACCTATAATAAACTTTATTGAAGGTTATTGCATAATAAAAGATACAAAGTGAACTCACTTTGATAAAATTATAATGTTTTTGTTTGTAAAATTTCATTTGTGACTCATTCTTTAAATAAATTTCCTGTTGATCGTTTTTTAAAGTGTGTTGGCATTTATTTTTTAAATGTTGGTAATTTTAAAATATAAGTCTTCAATTAACTGTTAAAAATGATTGTTGTAGTTTTGGGCAATTGTATCTGTTATAACGTTTGAATGAAATTTTTGTGGGGTTTACAGCTCAAAGGTATTAAAGATTACATATAGAAGTATGTGAAGTCCACTGTAGTTTCAAAACTGTGTTCTTTGAACATGTATTAAATATTAATTGTTCTTATTTCGGCCAACCCCGGCAGTTTTCTCCTTGAGAATCTTAAGCCATGTTTCCTATATTAATTACCTTAATATATAAAAAAGAAACTTTTTAATTATTAGATTTATAGTAGTTTGATATGATAAAATATTTCGGTGCAACTGTATGAATCAACGTACTTTATAAAAAGTTATTTGATTCAGTTTTCTTTAAGTCTCGTTATTATTAAAGAAAAAGTTTTATTGAAGAACTGTCTTCGCACAGGACTGCAAGCGCTGACAGAATATATAATTTCTTAGTGTTGATGGCAGCAACTGCAATATATTTTCCACGTGACCTTATATCTTATTAAACGCCAGTCCAAGCTATTCGGTTGTGATATGGTCAGTTTTTAATATGTTTAAAGTGTGTTTAATTTATTGTGAAAAATAACCTCCTATTTTCCAAGTGACTGGAAAATATTTCACGAAAAGTTGAAACACCCTTGATTACGATGTCATAAATCGGTTAACGTTTGATAAAACATTACAGCAGAGTAGACAGTATTCTTGTAAAACTGTAGAATTAAAATTTCAACAATAAAACTATAAGTTACAATTAAACTAGCACAATAGCTCTCACAGCTTTATTAATATAAAAACAATATCTTTATAACCTTTGTACTAATGAAAGTTTTATGTTTAAAATAAAACTAAATTTTATAATTTATTTTTGGAATACCTTTCTTAAATACGATTAAGTATTTCATGTATGTATATTGATGAGTGGAATAATTTTATTTCATTTCATAGCGACGATACTGTCTCTTTCGAAATGTGAATTAACTATGAGAAGTAAACTATCTAGTCAAAAATGTTATAATAAATTATATGTTAATATACATCAACAAATTTGAAATCAGATAATACCTATATCTTCGGAAAATAGAAAAAAAATGTAACCTCTAATTGTTTTTAACGCTTTATATCTAATGCTTCAATTAAGGTATTTTTGTCAACGCTCAGTCAAAATTTTACTATGTCAAGAAAGTTATAGCTTGGTTTGAATTAATAGCTATTAAACCAGGTAATTACATTGTTAATATTTCTCCATTGGTTACGATAGAAACATACTTTATAGATAAGTTAGTGTTATCAAATAAGTGTTTGTACTTGAAGAAAATGATTTGATACAACAATCTATATTCTGTTATGTTTTTTTTTTAGGGTGTTTAATGGCCTATAAAATGACTACATAACTTGTGAATTTATCTTTTACTTTGTATATTTTAAATCGGTTGTTCATGAATTATTCTTAATTAGTGTCATTTTCAATCAGGTTTTATTACAAAAGTAACATAAGTATTCAAATTTACAATCTACATTAAAACTCCACCTAAAGATTATTAACTCATATTAATCTTAAAGTTTTGCACATTTGTATACTAATTCACTACAGTAAGTAATACTTACTAAAATTACTCAATTAAACCATTAACGTTTTAGAAACCGTTTTACTAATTCTCGCCGATAAATAAAGTTTTTGAAATTGTATTTTATATACTTATTTTAAATTCACAGAAGTGCCAAGGATTTCCGGTAAAAGAATTAATGAAGAACTGTCTTCGCACAGGACTGCAAGCGCTGACAGAATATATATATTCTTTGTGTCGATGGTAGCAACTACAATTTATTTTCCACGTGACCTTCTACCTCATTAAACGCCAGTCCAAGCTATTCGGTCGTGATATGGTCAGTTTTTAAATTGTTTAAAGTATGTTTAATTTTTTGTGAAAAATAACCGCCTATTTTCCATGTGACTGGCGATTAACTGAAATCTGTTATCTCTTGCCCTTTCGTATTTTTCATCACCCCAGAATACCTAGTAAGACTTTAAAGTGAATTGTATTTAAACCTTCTTTGACTGTTCATTCCAAGAATACCTGGTGTAAGTTACTTGTTGCCTTTTACTATCGCTCAATAATTAGTTTACCTAAAAATATGCGATATTTACCACTTTATATTTATTTTGATATTTAAAAAAATGTTAAAAAAACATACTTTTGACTAAAATAACCAATACTCTCATACATTTTTTTAGTAGATGGAAACTACAAAAAGTTAAGACCTTATGTATGATTTAATAGTCTAAAATATTTGTGCCAGGCCACTTATAAGCATGTAAAGAACAAAACCATAACTAAATCCACTAAAAACAAATTTACGTTTTCAATCTTCTTTTCTAACTTTTTATATTGCACTTGAATGTTTTATACTACTATTATTGTCAACGTCAAAAGGTGTCATTCATATATCATGGTATAAGCTAGTGATCTTCTGTATCCAAATCCGGATCTGAGTCCGAATCCGAATATTTTGATAATCGGAATCCTAAAGATTTAAGCTGCTTTTAATGTAAATACAATACAAGTTATAAAGCATAAGTACTTATTATATTAATACTTATATAGTAAATTAAGTTTGAAAAATATTTTTAATGTGTTAATAAATAAATACATTTTTAATTAAGAGTAATTTATTCTAGAGAAAAAAAAAAACGAATGTTTTGCTGAAAAAAAAAAATCAAGCTACATACACAAGAACTTAGTTTAAATATTTTGATATCCATGCCAGCGACATTAACAATTAAATTAAGGCCATAGGGGGGGGTCCACTTTGTTTTTTACAACTTGATCTTAATTTGTAGAATTTAATCTGAGCTATCAGACGCTTTTAACCGCTTTAAAAAACTCAAAGTAATTTTTGAGATATAAGCGATCAAAGAAAGGGCGTTCAATAGGTTCCTTATGGAAGGCAAAAACTAAAAATGCGAAAAAAGACTATTTCACTAAAAATCTATCTCCTCCTTCATTTTTTGAGTAATCTTTCTCAAATTTTTACAGAATGTGTATCATTAAACTTTAAAGAGATCTATTGTAGGAATTGTTTTAATTTTGAGTAAAAAAAAATTATTGTCAAAAAACTACCCTTATTTTTAGTTTTTTGTGGATAAAATTTTTATTATTCAAAATTTCAAAAATTCCAACATTCAGATTCTTCAAAATATTAAAAGGAACATTTCCTGAAAATTTGAAGTCTCTAGGTCAAAAAATGAAGGAGGAGATAGGTTTTTAGTAAATTTTTAAATTTCCGAGAAAATTGACCCCGAAAAATTTGCGATCTATACGTTTGTATCGGAAACTTTTTACAAAAAATAAAATATCTCAAAAGTTAAATTATATTATTGAATTCTATAAAAACAAGCTTGTAGTTTGTATTTAAAGCTTTCATATAAAATCCAAAGTTATTTTTTGTAAAAAAAAAATTCGGACCCTCCCCTATGGCCTTAAATTGTAATTTTGTTATGCAAAATAAATATATTATCATCTTTAATAAATGCTTAAGACAGAAAAAATTTAATTTTGTATTACTTGTTAGTTTTCACTGAAAAATGTAACAAAAATATTTAATGAAAAGTTGCAACTTAATTATGATGTCATAAAGCGCTCAACGTTTGATAAAACATTATATCTGAGTAGACAGTATTCTTGTAAACCTGTCGAATTAAAATTTCAACAACAAAACTATAAGTTACAATTAAACTATAGCTCTCACAGCTTTATTAATATAAAGACTTTGATCTTTATAATCTTTGTACTAATGAAAGTTTGATGTTTAAAATAAAACAAAATTTTATAATTTATTTTTGAAATACCTTTCTTAAATACGATTAAGTATTTCATGTATTTATATTTGTGTGGTATCATTTCATTTCAAAGCAACGATACTGTCTCTTTTGAAATGTGGATTAACTATGAGAAGTAAACTATCTACTAATTTGAAATCAGCTAATATCTATAACTTTAGAAAATAGAATAGCTAATCTTTAATTGTTTTTAACGCTTTAAATCTAATGCTTCGATTAAGGTATTTTTGGCAACGCTGAGTCAAAGTTTCACTATGTAAAGAAAATTATAGCTTGATTTGAATTAATAGCTATTAAACCAGATAATTACATTGTTAATATTTCCCCATTGGTTAATATAGAAACATTCTTTATAGATAAGTTAGTTTTATCTAATAAGTGTTTGTAGTTGAAGAAGATGATTTGATACAACATTGTTTATTCTGTTTTGTTTGTTTTTGTGGTGTTTAATGGCCATTTAAACGACTACATAACTTGTGATTTTGTCTTTTACTTTGTATATTTTAAATCGGTTGTTCATGAATTTTTCTTAATTAGTGTCGTTTTCAATCAGGTTTTATTAAAAAAGCAACATTATTTTTGTAACTTTTGTAACATTATTTTTGAAACTGTATTTTATATACTTATTTTATTAATTTAGTTTCAAGAAATAATTTGCTCATTACAACTTTTAATTGTTAAAAAATCATGTCATTATTAAAATGCTGCAAAGTATTTTTTATAAATTTAGTCTTTCAGCGCTACAATACTAAGCACGAAAATTCTCATTGAAATTTTTCGATAAAATATAAACAAAAATTTAATTGTATTATATACGACATATTTTTATACGTGAGGTAGATATATCTTACATGATCTTTAAAATACATTTAGTATTTAAGACATGTTTTACAGAAAAATAGAATTTACAGTTTAATAATTATTGTTAGATAGTAATGATGTTTAAAATTTTGTTCAGCAAGTTAAGTTTGAAAACTACGCTGTTTTTAGTGTTGTAATTAATTAAAATATGTGCATTAAAAACAAATTTAGTAATTGCTATAAAAACTTTTGTGAAGTACGGAAGAGAAAAGTTATATTAGAAAGTTGTTTTTATATGGTCGTTTTTAAACAAAGTTTTATTGAAAACAAAGAACTTATAAAGTAAAACACAAAAATTAAATTAAAAACTAAATCTAACTTGAGGTAGTAGTCAAACATGAGTTTGCTACAATTTGACCAGCCGATTCTTTTGTAATCTCCTACGATGTACCCATAATCCATGATGTAGTCAGTGTTCGGGTCTGACTGCGTAGGTATTCCGCATCTCTTGTTGAACGTATGATGTAATCCGAACCTGTGTGATTTAAATTTAAGTTATGACGTAATTGAACTTGTGTGAAACTCTGTTACTTTGATTTTACTTGTTGAAATTTATATGCACTCTAAATGAAATACTTGTTTTTCCAGTTTCTGAAAATACTTTAATATAAATGCGCCCATTAAGAGAAGGGATTAATTATTTAAGAGACAGGTTTGTTTTAGTTAAATGTTTCTTCTAATATTGAAAAAATGCTCAGATTTTTTTTTAATTTTCTCTGTGCTTTTAGTTTTTATGATACGATGTTTAATATATTCTTAAACTAAATTGACCTTACCTTAAATACAAATGCTCGTTTTGCAATCACATCTCATTTAAACATTAAACATTTTTTCACAGTACAAAAACTGTAAAACGAGCATTTTTTTTTGCTACATTATCAGCAGTTTTCAAAACTGAATGTATGTTTCATGGAAAATTGTTATTTTAAAAATAACAGAAATATCAGTCTGACTAACGCGTGGCCCAGCTCATGAGCGATTGTCCTGGCAAGAGAAGAATAAGAAAGCAGGTTGTCGCCGCTTCCAACTATTGCGGTCGAATAATTCATGCCTATCGTGTGCATGTTCGCCATTCCTGTGTGTGTTATAAAATATTAAATCAATTAAAGCGTGTCTTTTACACCAACCCGGCTTTTATATATAGAATAGAAATGTATAAAATTAACATATTCTGATTTAAGTCAAAACTGTTAAAACTTGGTCAAGTTAGTTGTTCACTGTTTTGCCTTAGTAAAAAAAAAGGATTCCTTTAAATTAAAATGTCGTAATAAATAAAAACATCAGATACCCCAAGGAAGCAGAATGTTGTTGCTTATGTAAATTTTCACGCCTTCGTAATTTTCAGCTATGTGAGACAAACCTATGTCTAGAAAATAAGGAAGGAGCACTGAGTACTGGTAGCGCATCTTGAGCATTGTCATCTGCCTTTCAGTTGAGGTTTTGTTGTCGAATTTCCAATTCAACTGTTCCACCATTATGTCCGGCGGCGGCAGAGACATTTTGGCTGACTGCGAAATTTGTTCTTATATAAACCCATTGTAGTAAATTTCATAAAGAAGTTAAGAAAAAGTCAATTTATGAAAATTTAAATATAATACATAGATAAAAACCAACGAGTCGTAAAAAAAAAACAAATAGTTTTATTTTTCGAACGAATTTTTAGCTAACCTCTTTTTCACTGAGATAGTTTATGTCTGCTATTACAATTTTAAAGGGACGCTCCAGTAAATCGTAGTAGTGATTCACCTGTGTAATTTGCAAATGTTTTAACTAAGGGCTGGTTCAACTTTTAGATTAAGTTTATAATTAATTTTTTATTTTAAATTAATTTATTTACACTAATTTTACTACAACCTGTCCATGCACAGCATACAGCCACAATTCCATATCTTGCGTCTTGTTGAAATACTGTTGAGTTTTGTGGTCGACTATGTAGGTTACTTTCAACGTTTTGGTGGGCAGATCCGGGTTGTTTTTGAAATAATCGACTGCAGCGTTCAATCGCGAGCTGCTTATCCAGTGGTTACTTGCTGTGTATTGTTGCACAACAGTTGTTAAAAAGGAAAGTGTTTATTACATACTTTTTACAACAGAATTGAAGCTACAGATAGTTTCTAATAACTACTATAATGTTTGTTGTGTAGTCCCTTTTCACAATAATAAAAAAGTGTTAAATGTTTAAATTGGTAAGTAACTCTTCAAAGGTCAGGGTCTAACTAAAAGTACGATTTCGTATTAACTTCTGCTTAGTAGGGAATAACGAAAAAAGTTTTTAAAATGTTGGTCAATAGTTGTAGGGATTTACAAATTTCGTTATTTTAGAAAAAGTATCCGCAAGATTTAACTAAAGTATGAGACATTGAAATTTTTTTCTTAGCAACTGACCAATTTTATCCACATATGATTCATCATCAGTCAATCTTTTAGTCCTTTTCAATTTTTTTGTTGGTAATTTGTATATATCTCCATTGTCCATATACAATTTCTGAAATATTATTTTGATCATTTTTAGTCAGTCATTTTTAATTAAATAAATTACTGTCTATAGTTTATGTGTTGTTTAAAAATAAAAACGAGTCTTTTGTGTCGTTTTAGTATTTATGCTTTATGCCAAAATTCCCGGATGTTTTGTAGAATATTCAGGTAAACAAACTTTAACTTAGAACAATTTCAAGATGTGGAAAATGTGAGTTTTTATACTACATTTTGATAGTAATGTGATTGAAATATTGTAATGTTATTTTTTCATAAGATATAATACTGTACATTAAAATATATAGAATTTAAAAAACTGATTTATGTATTTTATAGATTAAGCATAATTACAGAGTGGCCACTAAACCTGATACCCTGGAAAAACCTGAAATGTGGTAAAATTTGAAAAAAAAATCTGGAAAAATGTGGAATTTTGAACAAAAACCTGGAATTTTTAAACATTTTTACATGTTAAGTAGTGAAATTTAAATTTGACACAAAAAAAATCATATGGACCAACAATTTTTGTCATCATAAAAATTTTATTAAAAACACATTTAAAGTAGCTATACAGTATCTTTTGAATATTGTTATACTATTTAACACAGTTTTTACTTTAAGCTTAGTTACAAACTAAAAATAGACCTAATAACATGGAAGAAAATTCTAAAAAACTAGTGGCCACACTAATTAAAAAACCTTATATTGAATAAATGTTTAAAAAGGTTTTCATACTTAATTTGCAAACATAAACAACTTTTCTGGCTCACAAAAATAAATCATTCTCCAAAAATAAAATGTATTAATTTCCTGCAAATTGTTACTTACTGGCAACAAAGAAAATCTTGAAGTTCTGCATTGACCAAGTTAATCACTACAAAATGATACAATACCATGCTATCTTCTGTTTTTTTTTAAACCTGGAAAAAAATTTTTAAACTTGGAAGCAATTAAAAAAAAATTGACAAATCTGTTTTACTAAATTGCAGGGGATCAATCAATTATTTAGTAACAAAATTTAAATTTAGTTTGATTCATTAAAAAGTTTGTTTAACTTAATCATTAAATATTTGTTAGGGTATAAATATTAAACTTAATTTCTCAGACCTATTAGGTTTAAAATTGATAAAAAACTTTGTGGTAATAACTTGATAATAATTCCAACTGTAAAGTTTAATGTAAGGCTTTCCAAGTTTATTTAGCTTATCACATTATGTTCTTATGTGAATTTATCTATGTAAGTATTAATAAAATTATTTATTCTATAAAATTTTATATTTTTCTTTATAAAGTAATAGTTTACATAGATTAAAAATAGTGTGCTTATTCCTAGTTTATCATTAACAAATTAAAAATCTATTTTAAACCAGTGGCCACCCTGTAAAATATTAATCTACTAAATTTTGATAAGCTTTTTTTATAAAAACTTGATAAATTCTTCTCCTAAATATAAACCTTACTAAAATAAATATATTTCAAACATAGTTAATATTATTTACTTCACAGTATTCATGTTTATAGAAGAGGGTAAAATTTTTTACCAAAAGTAAACAAAAACATAATATCATTTTAAAAACATGTCAAAAAGTTTGTATGAATTTCAATGGTAAAATATATTAACTTATGTATGAATTTGTACAAACATAAAGAGAGTAATTTTTCAAAATCAATTTCAATGATAAGTTAAATACAAATTTAACACAACTTATATAAGAATTTAAAGTTAAGGACCTCAAACTTTAGATTACTCTTACTACTTTGTATAATTACAACAGGTTGCCATAAAATCTGGAATTTGACAGTTTAGGCAAAATAACTTAAACTTGATATGTTAAAAAGTAGGAAAAACCTTTGAGCAAGCATCACTAAAAAGCCTGAAAAATCCTAAAAGTTTAAACAACTATTACATGTTAAATTCTAAAATTTTAATTAGATCTAAACAATCTATCATATACAACTTTTTATTTATTTTATGATAAATTCTAATAAATAATACTTTTTGATTTTAAAATATAACAAAAACTTTGTTCAGGTTATAAAAAAATTATAGTAGTAGTACCTCAGTATATTTTAAAGGTTTTATTTTATTTAAGACAGTTTTTCAATCAAATTTAATTTTATACTTAATATAGACTGAAAAGCTTGTACTTTTAAAACGTGGAAAATGTTCTTGAAAACCTGGGTTATTTTTTGAAAAACCTTTGGCTTCTCTTAAAAATAACAAACTTATTATTTCAAAATCAAAAAGGTTTTCAGGACTTTTTTAAAATGTTTTAATTGAAAAAAGGACGAAATAACAAAATACTGGGTTTTTTATTGAAAAATGCTGGGCCAATTTTTAGTTATAAACCTAGTAGATTTTTATAAAATGTATTCTTTTGATTTTATTTAACAACATCACAAAACAAATCAATTTACCATTTTGAAAAAATTTTAAGAAACATAGTAGTAAGATTTAAAAAATAGATTAATAGAATACTAAGTTTCACTTATTGAAATGGCTTTTAAATAAAGAAAAAGGATAATTGAATAAAAAAAAAATTATGAACAAAAAGCAGTTTGCCTTTTTCTTATTATTAATTTTCAACTTTCTTTTGCCATATTTATAAGCTTTAATTTTATAAAACGTAAAAAAAATAATAATGTTCATGTATTTTAGATGTAGGTAATGTAAACATTTTAATTTATAATTAACTGCTAGCTTATATTAGTTAATTTATAATGTTGTTAATTTAAGGGTGAAAACTAGAAGAAAGGTTGAAATTGATTTTAGTCTGTGTTAGCCGTTAAAGTATAAATACAAATTTAATATTAAATTTAATTAATACTAGTGTGGATCGCTAATTATATGTTTCTATTACATTAGTAATAATCAAGGTAGTTAATATTTTATTTTGTTTCTTAACTAGTCTTATCTTAGTTTTATATAAAACATTTTATTAAGAAGTCAATCAGTTATTAAATAATTTAAATTTGTTAATATAAATGATTTATTTATTACATAGCATGATGTTGCACCAATATCAAACTGAAATTATATTTTATTTTTGGTCTGTTATAACCATAATTTTAGGCTAAAAATCTATGTATTTAGCCTAATAAGTTTAATCTAAAATATACTTTTTTTAAACAAGTTTTACAATTCCTTAAATAAAAATAAATTTTTCTATTATAAACTAATAAATTTGAACATTTATTCATTTTATTTTTACAGTATAAATCGATTACACCAATACAATATTTTATATTGAGTAGAATACTGTAAAATAAAAGCAATGTAATATTTCAGTTTTATAAGTTTATGATAGATAAGCTTGTTTTATTATTTATTTATTTATAAATTGTCATTGAAAGCTTTAAATTATGATTATAATAGACCAAGAATAAAATATTAGTTCAGTTTATTACTTAAAACTTTTTAGTAAATTATTAAATATAACATTTCTGTAATATAAAGTATTATATTGAAATGTCATTAAAACATTTTCTAAGTAACTTGAGTTTGAAATGACATTTATACAATGTTTTTATATGTAGTTTTATTTTGTAGTGGCTGGAAATTTGAACTGTAACCTTTTAATTATTAGTTATTTTTAATAAAAAATATAAAAAATTGAAATCACCTGTAATATAAAATTATATTTTTATATTTCCACATATAATTTAAGAGAAGTTCTTAATTATATTTCGTCAAAGTAGCTTTCAAATTGTTATTAGCCACAAATGTTTAAATACACTTTCTTAAAGTAAAGTTTATAAAAGTTTTCTCTCAGATGTGTTAGTATAACAATAAATCTTATTAAATATTTTTAATATTTAATCTTAGTGAACGGTTCGAAATTAATTAGAGTAGTGAATTTATAAGTATTGCATTATTATGGCACATACAACTTTCTACTGCTTTTAAAAATTGACAGTATTTTTTGAGATATAAACGATCAAATTTAAAGAGTTCAACAGGTTCTTGATAAGATATGCAAACAAAAAAGACAAAAGTAGAATGCTTAACTTGAAATCTATATTATCCTTCAGTTTATTAACAAATGTTTGAAAATTTTTTCACATGACTATTTTTTATTATTTGAACAACTTACATGAAACTAATTTTAATTTAGAAAAAATATATTAAAGATAAACAAAACTAGATTTATTTAATATTGGTCTTATTTTAAG
>NW_028139894.1:0-40542 GCF_965202585.1 Thalia democratica | reverse complement strand
TTTAAAACAAAAAACTAACCATAAAAAAAATGTTCATCATCGTAAAGTTTTTATATTAATATTTACATCTATGGTAGCTTTACAGCATCTTTTCAATGTTATTATACAGTTTAGCACAGTTTTCAACCATAACTTAGCTTTAAACTTAAAATAGACCAATAAAACGCGTACTTTAGAGGATTTGAAAGAAATTCAGAAAACTTGGAAGACATTTCTCAAAAAAAAAAGATCAACTTTTGTTTTCTAGCTCAGAATATGTTTTTAAACCCTCTTTGTTTTTTTTGATAACAAAATTAAAATTAAAGGATCTTTAAGTAGAAAATCAGTTGCTCATGTTCATTAATAATTTTAATAACTGATGTAAAACTTGTTAAAACTGAAAGCTAAAAAGTTGTTTATAATCAAGAAATTTCATCATTTTAACCTGGATGAAATTTTCAAAAACTTTGACAACATTGATTAACTTATGTTATCTACAATATTCTTTTGTTTTAATTGTTCATCTTTATGCATATACTAATATAGTTTTTACAAGTTAAGAAAATATTTTATTTAGCTAATATGGCCAACAAACATTTTTATAACAAGGTGTCTATTGAAAAGCAATTTTAATGCTATTAAAACTTAATGTTTTGTTAAAAATGAAGATCTTGATTTCACTATTTCTTTTGAAAATAAACATAACGTTTAGTTTAGTCAATAGTAGTTGGACTTATTTGAAATTACAGTTTAAGAAGTGTATTAAAGACAAGCTAATTTTGTAATAAATTTATAAAAATATCGTTTATATACTATAAACATATTAACAGTTATTTTTTTATGATTTATCTTCAATCATTTTAAGGTTACTCACTTTTCATATAGATACTTGTATTACATCTTAAAATACTAAAACTTTATAATAGATACTTATATTACATCTTAAAATACTAAAATTTAATCCAATTAAAATATCAATACAATATTGTATAATAAGTAACCAACAACTCTTTTTTCTATTCATTATTTTTTTAGGCTTTAAATTTTATACAATAGTAAAAGAAACAAGTTAGTTTTTAAATGTTATTTTGTTTTAGTTTAAGACTAATAAAATAGGTCGCGAATAAATTACATAATTTGCATAAATCTATTTAAGTTTGAGACTAACAAAATTTCTAACGAAGTAGTGTTTAGTTAATATTTTAGCTCGCATCTTGTATCAAAATTTTGTTTTTATTTAAAATTAGTTGCATGATATAAGTTTTTATTTGAAGAAGTTGTAAAAAACTAAAACTAACTTTAGTAAAAAAAACAAGTACTAGAGTTAAAAAATATATTTTGTCAATTATAGTTTACTTTTATTAATGAATCAACAGTTTTATTAAATATGTTAGCAACTTAAGCGTGTATAAAACACTACGTTCAAAAACTTTCAATAATTTAATATTATGGTTGTTATTTGAATAAGTAAACAGCTTTAATTAGCTGTAAAATATTAAAACGTATAATGAAAACAATTATTTTATTTAAATATATTTCTTTATAATAAATTATGCTTCAGTTGGTTTGATCAACATAACGGCTTCTTTCCATGAATAATATCTGAAAAAAAAACCGTTTTTAAAACATTATATTTTTTATATTTCAGACTTAATAATTTTGTACGTCTAATTTTTTTAACTTTGTTTTTTAACTTTTAGTATTAAACTAATAATTTAATTTTAAATTATTTAAATCATTTTTTTAATTAATTGTATTTACTTATTAAAATTTATTATATCTGCAGAATTCTGCTAACTTTATTTTCCCAACAAAAGTATTAATACTTTTCAAAATCATACAATTTTATCAAATCATAAAGTTTATAAAAGTAAAAAGCCAATAAAACTATACTTTGAATTCAATCCCTTTTAAAAAAGAAAAAAATAATACAAAAAGGGAAAAGTTAGTTTTCATATAATAATAAAATCAAATCTGTTATAACCATATTAATACCTGGTGGCCATTCCCCGTTGGAACCACGTGATCCCGTCTTCCTTGTCAACCACGTTAGGATACCACTTTCCAGTCAACCTGTGATAACAGACTTTATTTATATATACATATATAAATAAAGTTTCATATTATACTACTAAACTTAAGCATCATCCCGATAAAGTTGTATTAATAGATAAATGTTAAAGTTCCTGACTAACTTAATTTGAGATATTATAAATTATTGATAATGTTCTTAAAAAACATTGTAACTGAGTAGAAAAACATGATAAGAGGTAACAAAATAGATAAATTTCGAAAATAAAGTTAATTGATTGCTACATATTAGTAACGAATGTACGATCTTAATAACACCACCTACCTTTGTTCTTAGTATATACATAACTACAATATATATACTAACAAACAACCAACATAACTAATGAACAATCCTCATTTACCCTTACTTAATTACAATACACATATATATATATATATATATATTTATAAACTATTAACCTCACTAATGAGCAATCTTTATACCACCATCCCCCCTTATTCTTGCTGCAGTGCCTAATACTCGATTGATCCTGATCCTTGTCAGTTGCACTGAATCGAGCACCATTCAGCATGTACATGACGTTGACTTGTTTGAAAATATATATATACATATAAGTTAGCATGTACATTGTACAATACGTTGGCTTGTGTAAAAATTAGTTATATTTACATACTGTTAACTTTAACTATTAGAATTTTTATAACACAGTGCATACCTGTGCTTCTATTTCCAAGCTTTATAATTATAATTATGTTATTTAAAATATTTAATTAATATACTGTTCTTAATTTGTTTTTTAAGCATTAAAAAAGAATATTTCTAAAGAGAAACTTAGACAGTATAGATCGGATATTTGCATTAACTTTTTTTTTAAATAAATCAACTACAAAAATAAATTTACCCAAATTTCCTTTAACGTTTCTTGACAATCTCAACTTATAATCCGATCCTGCTCCTACTTTAAACATGCTGAAATAAACTGTAAGTTTTATATCTTACTGTAAAACTTATAAGTTATCTACGTGTTAATGATTTTATTTTTAATAAACTGCTTTGATAAAAGTTGAACAAATAGAAAAAAAGATTTTTTCTGATTGCAATAAAAAACATATTATTGTTTACAACAATAAGTTGTATTAAATGTGAAAACTTAAAGAACAAAAACCTATAATAGTTTAACTTCTTAGCAATAAGATAAAAGCAAACGCAGGAACTACTTAAAATTATTTAATTTTAAAACCAACTTGTAGACAGAATACTTTTCATTATTGCTATGGTCCTTAAGTTCAACTCTTAGCTTAAACTTCTTCGTTTTTGTTAGTACATTTAGTACATCCAAACCTTAACAAAAATACTAACAACTAACATTTAGAACTCAAGTATAAAAAACATCAAGTTTCGGTTGCAAGTGTATTAGTAAAACCATCAACTAGAATTTCATTACTATAACTAAATTTAAAACTAAATAAGTGTAGCTTATTTATAATGCATTATCTTTTAAATTTACAACTTTTAATTTACCTACCGTACTAGAAAAGCTTGTATTATAGTTTTTGTTTTTTTTAAAGTTAACTTGACAAGTGTTTCACTCACCCAACCAGAATTCACCCTTCAGGTCGCCAAAACCATCCTTGTAAGCGTTGAAGTTTTGCACAAAGTCCTGAGAACCGTCAAAACGATTCAACATAACCTTGAAACAATTATATGTGAAAAAAAAATAAATTAAAATTAAACATTTTTTTTGCTTACAAAGTACACTTGTCCGTCTGACCCGGTTTTGGCGGGAATCACAATTTTTCCTCCTTTTATGTACTTTTTGAACTTTGGTACCTCACTGGTAGGTATGGTCAGTACAGGGTTGCTCAAGTCGTTGGAACCGTAAACTTTACCGTCAGAAAGTGCAGCTCTTTTTGTTTCTATTGCAAGATAATTATGTAGGTGATTAAATAAATTTGGTTTGGTGAATTTTGTATTGAATTAAACTTAAAATTCTTGGTACTTCATGTTTGGTACTATTTTGTTGGCTTATAAGCATTATGTAATTATTTTCGTCTTTTAAATTTAGTAGCAAACAAGATTAAATCATTATTTCTGTTTTACTCAATAAAAGACGTTTGTTATCTTTAGTAATAAACTAGCATATAAGTATAATATATAAACTTTTATAACTTTTTACAACTCAAAACATTACTTGTTGGTTGAACTTGCACGTTTGCAGGGGCTTGCGTGTTCGAAATGACAGCTGTAGTTATAAAGAGTTGTTCAATGCTAAAAGACTACTTCATACACTAGCTTAAAAAAAATCATGGTAGTATTTGACTTTAGATTTTCTATTATATCAATAGGACAATTAAAACGAACCGATTTTCCAGCTCGCCATGAGTTTGAAGTTTTTATTATTTCCTTCCGGAGTCAGTCTGACAAGATCGTTATTTGAATGGCGAATAAAGTGCTTCGGTTTCCAAACAGATTCCAAGAATGTTGTTCCCTTATTATATTACTATGATTATAATACTAAAGCTGTTATTACAAAAAACAAGCTGTTTAACTTTTCCTCAGTTTTTTAAACTGGTATCAATAAAGATATTATAAAATGTCGTGTTTATATGAATAAAATCTTAAATTAAAATACTTTTCTAAAAAAAATTTTTTCGGAGAACAATAGGCTGTTAAAAATACTTGTTTAAAAAATAACGTACATAATTTTTAACAATTAATCCACTTTTATAAAATTATCAACAAGTGTTTGTTCAAATCAAATATTTTCAAAACCAGTTACAAAGTTTTGGTACGTATACATAAAACTTAACAAGTTTTTTTGGAAAATACAGAAAAATGAAAGATTTCGTTAAAAAAAAAACCTAGAAACATACTTTTACAACCAACTCACTTGTATAAAATGGTCAACCATGGGTTTGAAGCATGCCCTGTTCTTGAACCTGTTCGCGTTGAAACCGGGTCTGAGGTACATGGCCCAGTACTTCTTGTCCTTCCTCGGCACCAGATAGTGACCTTAAAAAAACATATATTGAATAGTTTCTAAAAACAAATTTAATTTACAAACTACAACTTATAGACTACTAAAAAAACATTTTAATTAAAACTTGTAAATAAAAAGCCACTGAAACTATACCTTTCTTCAGCATGGACTCAATCGAAACGGTATTTTTCTGTTTACACAGTCCAGGGACTATTCTGAAGTGGTCAGAGTGGCTAATCCCCACCACTGCTTTGTCCCCTTCCAAACCAATATTGTACTGTGGCTTCCAAGAGGAAAATATCATGACGTTATTTACTGTGAACGTTGTAGAAAAACAAGTAGTTAAATTTAGTTTTAAATATATCCTTTTAAAAAGTTACTTTATAAAATATTGTTTTCTAATAAAGATTGAGGTTTCTTAAAAGACCATGATGAATCTTTGTAGATTACCACAAAACAAAAAAATATTTATTAAGTTAAACATCGTTAAGTTAAATATTTTACCTGGATATGAAGTTGGTTGCTTTGCTGCAGCTAAATCAACTGTTAGAAATAGTTTAACTTTAGTTCAACGAAATACTTTAACTTAAACAAATATCTCAACATACTTACCGACTCTAAAACTAGAGTCTTTTTTGTACAAGTCAGTGTTTTTTAGTTTTTCAATAATAAGTCTCCAGTTTTTGTGACGAATGAAGTGGTTTGGAAAATTTTCCGACTCAAAAACAGTATGACCCTTTTAAAAACAAAAAGTCAAAAAGTATCCTAATTTGTTAAAAGTTAAAAATTTTAGATTTATTAATGAAATGTAACTATAAGTCGGTCTAAGCTTGATTTTTTTTAATCTATATTTTAGAAAATAATAAAAGTTGTTTTTTTTTTTTATCTTTCTTATTTTTGAACTTAAAATTGTCGATACACAGCCGTTGTAATTAGGTTGTAATAAAATTAAGTGAATATTTTAGTTTTTAAAGTCTATACTGATATCATTAAACAAAAAAACACTCAATGTTTAGTATCAAAATACATTATGCACAAGCTAAGTAGTGAATAACATAAATTAAGTCATATTTCATCAAATATAATAACCATAACATTTTGTTACTAACAGGGAAAAACTTGCTGCTTCTTGGGTAAAAACAAAAGTCCCTTTTCTTCCCCTCATCAAACTCATGCAGCCACATCAAAGAATTTTGGTGTCTCAGGTAGTTACCCGATTGCGATAGTGATTCGAACGAAATCGTACCAGGGACGCCGCACAATCCGGGTAAAACCCTGAAGTGACCCGCGTTGAGATCTGTTACCATGGCTTTTTGGTTGCCAAGCACTCCAATATTCTTGTTCGGGTAATTATATGAAAATATCATCACATCGCTACCTAGTGGTTAGTTTTTAGAAGATAAGGTGGTAATTTTTTTATACAACTTATATTACAATAGATTATCTTTTAAAGATTTTATTAAAGTTCATGTTTGTTTTTATGAACTTAGAAACTATTTAGGTTTTTAATATACAGTGAATTACTTTAAAAAACTTGGTTTATAACAAAAAAACACGGAATAGTGTTTTATTACTTGTTTTGTTAGAATTTGAGTAAATTGTTAATTATATATTTGCTTTCATCAAATTTTGAAACTAACAGTAATTCTATAACAATAATTTTAGTTTAATATTATTGAAAAACGACAGTTTTTTAATATCCAACGAATTTATTCTGTCATTTATCTCAGAAAATTAGGTAATAAAAATGTTTAAAAACTTAATATGTTTTAATGTTTGTTTGTAAAACTTTGATTTTAATGAAAATTTTTATACGATAAATATTTACCTGGACGATTTGTTGGCATATTTCTTCCGTCAGGCACTTGAACATTTGAACCTGGTACTTGAACATTTGGAACAGCTGAAAGTAAAAACAATATTTTTGTAACTTCTCGACTTTTTTTGTAATACTTCTTTGTTTTATAAAGAAAACATTTATTTGTATAACTGTTTTTTTTAAGTTATTAACTTCTTTAGTATGACTAACAAATTATATTTAGTATTATATAAACTCTATTAAAACTACTATACTATTTTTTACTAAATTATATTCAAATTGTTTTTTTTATAAAATGATCTTTATTTATAAGCTTTTGTATGTAGCAGTAAGTTTAATTTAAACACAGTTAAGGATTTTATTACCTACAAACAAATTTTTAAACTTTTTAAATACGCAGAAATTAGTATAGTTAACATATGTAATTCAAAACATTTTAATGTTTTCCTTTTAAACTAGCAAATATAAAGTGCTGAAGTGTTTTAAAGAGCACTTCAATATGTCATAAAAAACTTTTCAAACATTTTTTCTTATAGTTTTAAAACTCCTAACAAAAATACGAATGCTAGCTATTTAAAACAAAATTTTACTTTAATTATAGAAATGCAGTTTTGAAACAAAACTAAAAAATACGTATTTGTACGAAATTAAATGGTAGTAAAAAAAAAAGCTACTTTGTTTATACCTACTCAGATTTTATAATACTGCAGCTTTAAGAGAACAAATGCAAGTTATAAGAAGTTTTTCAAGCTTAAAAAATTATCAAAATAATAGACAACCATTGTATTTAAAAACCCTTTATCGTTTTTAGGGTGCAGATATATTTTGGTGAGAATTAAAACTAAAAAAAGGCATATGTTTGTCCGAACACTACTTTATTGCGAGTACTGAATGATTTTGAAAGTATTTCTATTAAAAATGACACTTAAATCGTAATTTTAGAAAAATCATATTAACTGTTTTAAACCATGAGCAATAAAACAGATACTAGGAATTAAGAAATATTCAACAGTTATTGATTTTTTGTTTAAGAAAAGTTATTTTTAGGCATACTTAAGTACGACCTATTTATACTATAATTTGAAAATTGATATAAGTAATTAGAAACTAAAAAATTATTTTCTGGAGGGAGTCAATCCTACACGTACACTATTTGTTCAGTATCAAAGTTAAGTACTTAAAACAAGGGTGTTTTAAAACTGTTTTAACTAGCAAAAGAATACATTATTAATAAATATGGAAGCACACTTTAATTAAAAACTAGAAAAGTGCTTTTAAATTCGTAAGAGTAAAGTTACTTAGAAAAACTAAGTTTTAATGGATGTTAAAATTCCATAAATGCCTTAGTAAATATGTTTTGATACTTCTAATTTAAGTATGAAACTGTTCAAACTTACAAAGTAAATGCTACAAAAAATTAAAGTTATTATAAAATTCGAAAGTCTTTAGTATTTTTTCATTTCAGAAATTAGTAAAATACATCAAAAACATGCAATTTTTTAGGCTTATCATTCTTAAATCCAGCTTAAGCTTAGTTATGTATGTAATATCAATGAGTAATTAACAGCAAAAGTTTTCTATGTGTAAGTATTTGATAAAACTCAAAACAAAAGTATGTATAGCCTACATTGTGGTTGTGAATATTTTTTAAGTTTCTGATTAAAACAATGCTCTTAATCTATGCATTTACATTTATTTTTTAGGTACGAACAAGATGCGTTTCAACTATTTTAAATTAATTTTAAATTATAATCAAAAGTTATGTTTTTAAAATGTTAAGTAAATATAAATAGGTTTTTTACTATAGTATAACTTGAATTTAACACAAAAAAGTTTTCTATATATCTAATACTTTTAAAAGATATATTTTAAAATAACCTTCTCTCAAAAATTCTTTAAATATTATTTGCATTTAATATCAGCACTAACTATGATTTCAGCTACTTTTATAATCAAAAAATATGTTAATAGCTTTGTAATATATACAAAACAAAGTATTCAGACATCATTTTTATTTAAAAACTCGAAGAAGCATACAAAACACAAAACAAAATTAATTCAAAACAAATTAAGATATAAACTGTTTTGTTTTGCTCTTCGTAGAATCGTCCTTATTGGTTGAGTCGATTCAAAACTCTGAAAAATTTATTCAGTTAATAAAGTTAAATGATATTGCAATACTCGCGTATTCACAAACTTGTTAAGCTCTGCTAAAATATTCAGGTGATTGTTTATGCTTTTATTATACAAGGCAAAAGTTAAAATAACTTGTTGATATGTCTTCACAAAATTTGCAAAAAAAGTTGTTATTTTTATAATTTTAATATTTAATTTTGACAATTCAAAAACAAACAAATACTTTTAAAGTTTTCTTGAGAGAAGGTTAAAAATAAATAATATTTTTCTTCAAAGTAAAGCAAATCAGTATTTCATGATTAACAGATTTATTTTTTGATAAAACTTAATTAACAATGTATTTTACTACTTGACCATAGACAACATCATTAGAGACAACCTACAACCATTTCCGTCCTGGTTAGGACTCATCAGGTCATAGTAGCGAGAAAACACTGTTGAGATCTAACCCAGCTACAAAGTACTGAAGCGACCGTTTGTGTGTGGATAAAGTTGAAAAAACTTGTTTAAAAATCTGACTAAAATAAATCTAAAAATCTTTTAAATTCTAAAATAAAATCTAACTTGTTTTCCAGCTGGCATCTTTCTTGAATAGCAGCGATCCGTTATCTTTGTTGATCTTCAGCCTGTAGTTCTGGTGTCTGATGAAGTGTCCCGGATAGTTCACCGACTCATAAGACACGTACCCCTATAAAAAACATTTATTTGCCACTAAATTTTTAATACTATTTTTCATAGTACTAGATCTATGAAAATAACAATTCAAACGTCTACAGTTTACACTTTTTCAGTTGAGTTTTATAATGAGAATTTTGACTCGTACACTACGTATCTATGGAAAATATTTATGCGACTTAGTTTACACTTTTTAAGTTGAATTTTGTAATAAGACTCGTTTACTACGTATCCCTGGGAATAAATTACAGAAACGTCGGGTGAACGAGCTACAAAAATCAAAAGTTTATTAACAAGCACGTTTATATAGTTATTACAATTTAGTTTTCAGTTAAAATTACCCACACAGATAAAAATTTTACAAGACAATTATCAAATTATGCATGAACTAGCCGAACATAAGTAAATTTATGTACTTACTTTGTTATGATTAGTTTAATGTAAATGAACGTCTTTTCTTACATCTCGAACGAATAGTTAAAGCGTACAAAAACTTAAATGTATTTGATACTAATATTAATTAGTTTAATTTAATCGTGTTTTTTTTAACAAGAAGATTTCGTACCTTTGTTGTGGTTCCAGCAGACATCATTTAAGTATAAAATGTATCGGAACAAAAAGGTAATATCAAAGTTAACATAAAATATAGAACTCAACGAAAACGAAAACAATATACAATAGTTGGTTTTTCAAAAACGTGCTAACAGGGAAGAACTTGTCGTATCTGGGGTGGAAGCAGGCGTCTTTTCTGAACAAATCGGAGTTCTGGAACCCGTGAAGCCAAATCAGCCAGTTCGAGTGCCTTAGAAAGTGTCCCGGCCTCGGAATTGACTCGAAGGAAACGGTCCCCGGAACGTGGCAGATTCCTGAAGAGGTTTTTAATTTTTCTTTAACTAATTATTTATCGTTTAAGTAAATAGACTGAATTCCTGATTTTCAATTCCTGGTGCTTGGAATCGTGCAAACTTCCGCAAAAATGTTTATCAATTTTATAATTTTCTCAAAAACAAATTATCATTTAATTAAGTTGATAAACTGAGATCATGAGTGAAAAAGTTTACATTATATGATGAAAGAACTGATCGGTTCAAGTAGTACTTTATATAGAAACTTGAAAATTTATATTACTTATAAATTTGCAAGTTTGTATTTTCATACTCAAACTATTCGTATACAAAATTGATGTTAGTTTAAAACTTTATTGTATAAGAAAATAAATAACACTTTAAGCTAGAAAGTTACTTTAGGGTTTTATTTTTTATACATAAATATTATTAAACTGCCTTTCAAAATAAAACAGGCATCTGAGTTTACTACCACTAAAAACTTTATAAAGGATTATTTTTATAGTTTTGAGTATTTTTTGAATCAACTTTATTGCCATTTTAAGATTCTCTACTAATTTGAGTTTTTATTTAATGCAATACAACTTTTATTAGTTTAATACCTATATTTGTTATTAAATACCTATGTTTGATTTTTATTCACAAAATTGGCAGTCATATTTTAACTTCATTCATAATTCTAACCTTATTCTAGTTCATCGCTCTGCATTTGTTTTAAAGCATTTTTAGTCCGCAGTGAAGCGACGTAGTGCGATAAAAGTTAAACATGATAATCAGTGTAACTTTCTAACCCGGCACAAGTTTGAAGTGGGTCAGTTCCGGGTACTTGTTGGTCAAGTAGCCTTGAACGCCCTTTTCTATTCCTATCTTGAGGGCGGGAAAGTTGTAGGAGTCGAACATCGCGTCATTGTCTAATTTTTATTAATTTTTTATTAAAAACAGAATTTTTTTTATAGAGTTATTATCAAAATAAAATAAAAAGTTTCTCAAAAACAGTAAGTAAGTCAAATTAAAAATTACTCTTTTTATTACTCAAACCAATTTTGTTTTAAATAGAATTTGAAATTCGCAGTTAAAAACATACTAGTTTGATAAGGTTAGTTACTATATAATTTGCGACAGTAAACTTACACAGCTGCAGTTCAAGAGTCTTGATGACTTCTGTTAAAATGTTGTTTAGTTTAAATAAAGAAGTGTTTCTACTGGTATAAACCGTTTTTTACAATTGTTAAACGGTAATTTTTCTATTAACTAGTCTGTAGTATTAAAAAAAGTCACTTAAATGTTAATAAAACACACTTACAAATATTTTAGTTTAACAAAACTCTAGCCATGCGAAATTTATCTTTACTTAGTAGCTAATAAACTCCTACTCTTAACTCAAGTTTTCTTTAGAAAACAATAATTTCTTTAGCAAAATAAAAACTTATAAATCTACACGAAAAATTATTTTTGTTTTACATACACCTTTCAAAAACTAACGGGTCTTCCAGCTGGCGTCTTTTTTGAACAACGCCGATCCGTCGTCTTTGTTGATCTTCAGCCTGTAGTTTTGGTGTCTGATGAAGAGTCCTGGGTAGTTCACTGACTCGTAAGACACGAATCCCTAAAAAAGTTTGCTTTGTGATTAGTATTAACTAGATTTTGATGTTATGCACTTTATTTTTTTTAGGTGCTAGATCTAATAAACTAACAATTTAAACGTATACGGTCTAAATTTCTTAAAGTTTGTAATAAGATTTTTCTTCTTTTTCGTTTGATTACTTCATAGCACTAACAAAAAAGATTTAAGTCAAAAAAGATATTAATTCTATCTCACTAAACTTCAAAAAATTGTCAACTAAAGTTTTTTTTCAACTATCAATCGGTAATGTACTTTTGTCGTTTGCAATGTAAATAAAAATATTAGAGAAATAAAACGTTTCTGTTATGTTAGCTTAATGATCACTACTTTGTGAACGCGCAAAACCGACTCACAGGGAAGTACTTGTTGTATCTCGGGTAAAAACTGGCGTCTTTCTTGTACAAATCAGTATTTTGGAAATTGTGAAGCCACATCAAATAGTTCGAGTGTCTCAGGAAATGTCCGGGTCTGGCAATGGACTCAAAAGAGATTGATCCTGAAATAACCAAATAGTTGAAACTCAATCGACTGACGAAAACATTTGATTCAATAATTTACATTGTTTCAAAGCATAAATAACTTTTCTGTTTTTTAACTATAATTTTTTGAGCTATATTAAAAGCTCTTCATAATTTTTATATTCATTGTCCTTACAAAGTTTCTAAGCTTAAAGAAAAGTTTTAATATATAAATATGAAATTTACCCGCGACCCCTGAGATTCCCGGCACCACTTTGAAGTGCTGGTACGGCTCGTTTTTCTTGGTGAGGAATCCCTGTTAGTAATCGGACAGTTTTTAAATCAAAATATTACTAATTATCATATTAATAACATTTTAATCAAAATATAATTACAATGTTATTATTATAAGTTTACTTACTTCAGATATGTAATAAGCTTTATAAGTTTATTATAAACAAACTTCAAATATTAACAATAACGTTATGCGTTGACCAAATAGCTTTTTATTCAGTTGTTTTATATTCATATTTTGTAATATAAAAATATTAAATAGTAGAGTTTTTTTTTTCAATCTTTTTTTTTCTTTTTGATAATAATTACAGTACCTGGTCTCCATGCTCGATCCCCATCTTCATTCCGGGAAAGTTTTGCGAATCGAATACCACGTTCGGATCTGTTTTGAACATAAGTTTAAAAAATGTACAGTTGTAACAAATACAAATTATTTTTTACAATATGCTTTTTGATTTAAAACCATTGTCAAAAATAATACAAAAATTTGAGCAAATAAAATATCTCGTTTCGACCTGCTTAGTAAAAAACAAAAATTTAGAAAATGGTCTAGTTATATAATATATTATTAAAAAACATTTTTAGTATTAATAGATGTTTGTCAATTTAAATATGTTCCGCTCTGGTTTTTTAAAATATAAGTTATAAAATAATTAAATTATAATTTATATGATAAGAGTATATCAAATGTTTATACATTGTTAAGTTATGTTTAAAAAAGAGTTTTTAAGAATATAAAACGATTTATTAAACTTGTCTGTACCTAACAATGAAAAGTAGCCTTACATCACATAAACAATATATGAAATAAATAAAAAGTATTTTTTGGATCTGCTTCTCACGAGGTTTTACCGCGTAAAATTACAAAAAAAAAATGATATAAATGGCCCTAATTAAAACTTTAACTAGAAACTTGACAACTTAATTCATTAAACTTTTTTAACACGTAAGATTGTAATTGATCATAGTTTAAAAATAATTCAGTATTAACAAAAAACTCACATAAGTTAAGGTAGGTGTTTTACCTTGTTACAATTGATAAAAAACAACTTACAGAAGTTCAACTGGTTCTGAGTCTGGCTACCGATCACTGCAAAGAATTTTTTAGTTGTTCAGGAAGAAAAAAATAAATTAAAACAAGATTATAATAAGTAAATTGTTTTTACTTAGTAGCTAATAAACATCTACTCTAAAATCAAGTTTTGTTTAAAAAAAAACTATTTTATAGCAAAATAAAAACTTATAAATACTAAAATTACTCATGTTTTTTTAACATATACATTTCGAAAACTAACGGGTCTTCCAACTGGCGTCTTTTTTAAACAATGCCGATCCGTCGTCTTTGTTGATCTTCAGCCTGTAGTTTTGGTGCCTGATGAAGAGTCCTGGGTAGTTCACCGACTCGTAAGACACGAATCCCTGAAAAACGTTTAGTGTTATAGTTACAAATGTGACTTATACCAACTAAATTTTGTTTATATGCAGTTGATTATTTTTTTAAATACTAAATGTTATAAAATATCTATTTAAACGTCTAAGGTCTAAAATTTTTTGAAATTTGTAAAAATTTTTTTAAACTTGTTTGTTCGATTACTTAATAACGTTAAAAAAACTCAGAACAAAAATGTGAACGTTTTTACATCACGAACACAAGATGAACGTTTATCAAAGTTGATTGACTAGATTTTTTTAATCAGTACTATAATTATTTTATTTGCCATGTAATTGAAAAATAGAGAAAGTAAAACGTTCTTATTATCTTATACTAATAATCACTACTTTGTGAACGAGCAAAACCAACTCACAGGGAAGTACTTGTTGTATCTCGGATAAAAACTGGCGTCTTTTTTGTACAAATCAGTATTCTGGAAATTGTGAAGCCACATCAAATAGTTCGAGTGTCTCAGGAAATGTCCGGGCCTGGCGATGGACTCAAATGAGATTGAACCAGGGGCTCCGGAAATTCCGGAGACGACTTTGAAATGAAATAGTTCTGGGTGTTTTTGGGTCAAAAATCCCTGGTCAGTTTTTTCTATCCCAATTTTGTGATTCGGGAAGTTGTAAGAACTGAATTCTACATTCGGGTCTGTATGAAAGTTTAATTTTTAAATAACTTACAATTTAGTGTGTAAAAAATTAATTTTAACTTTATTCATCAAACGCAGACAGTTATATTAATTTTGAATAAAATTATCAAAAATAACTTACATAAGTTCAACTGGCTCTGAGTCTGGCCACCGATCACTGCAAAGAATTTATTTAGTTTTTCAGAAACAAAAACTAATTTTTAAATAATTTAAAACAAGTTTATCATGACACAATAATTGTTACTTTACAGTACTCCTACTCTTTACTCAAGTTTTATTTGAAAAACAACAAATTTTATAGCAAAATAAAAACTTATAAATACTAAAATTTCTGACTATTTTTTGTTAACATACACATTTCAAAAACTAACGGGTCTTCCAACTGGCATCTTTTTTAAACAACGGCGATCCGTCGTCTTTGTTGATCTTCAGCCTGTAGTTTTGGTGTCTGATGAAGAGTCCCGGGTAGTTCACCGACTCGTAAGACACGAACCCCTGAAAAACGTTTAGTATTATAGTTACAAATGTGACTTATACCAACTAAATTTTGTTTTATGCAGTTGATTAATTTTTTAAATACTAGATCTAATAAATAACTATTTAAACGTCTACGGTCTAAGATATCTTCAAGTTTGTAACAATTTTTTTAATCTTTTTTGTTCGACTACTTAATAACATTAACAAAAAAAAAACTCAGGACAAAAATATGAACGCTTTTACATCACGAGCACAAGATGCGCGTATAATCAAATTTGTTTAACTAGATTTTTGAAATCAGTAGTATAATTTTTTCATTTGCCATTTAACTGAAAAATAGAGAAAGTAAAACGTTCTTATTATCTTATACTCATGATCAATACTTTGTGAACGCGCAAAACCAACTTACAGGGAAGTACTTATTGTATCTCGGATAAAAACTGGCGTCTTTCTTGTACAAATCAGTATTCTGGAAATTGTGAAGCCACATCAAAAAGTTTGAGTGCCTCAGGAAATGTCCAGGTCTGGCTATGGACTCAAAAGAGATTGATCCTGGTACACCAGAAATTCCGGAGACTACTTTGAAATGAAATAGTTCTGGATGCTTTTGGGTCAAATATCCTTGGTCAGTTTTTTCTATTCCAATCTTGTGATTCGGAAAGTTGTAAGAACTGAATTCTGCATTCGGGTCTGCATGAAAGTGTAATTTTTAAAATAACTAAAATTTCAGTGTGTGAAAAGTTAAATTTTAATATTTTCAATCACACGCAACGCTTGTATGATTTAACTACAATGTATCGAAAAACAACTTACATAAGTTCAACTGGCTCTGAGTCTGGCCACCGATCACTGCAAATAGTTTATTAAGTTATCCAGAAATAAAAACTAATTTTAAAATAGTTTAAAACAAGTTTATAATAAGAAAATAATTGTTACTTAACAGTTAAAGAACTCCAACTCTAAAATCAAATTTTGTTTTAAAAAACAATTATTTCCTTAGCAAAATAATGACAAACTGCTTTGTATGTTTTCATTGATAATTTCTGACTAATCTTTTATTAAAATCTTTTATTGAAAATTTCTGACTATTTTTTTTGACATCAAATTTCGAAAACTAACGGGTCTTCCAACTGGCGTCTTTTTTGAACAACGGCGATCCGTCGTCTTTATTGATCTTAAGCCTGTAGTTTTGGTGTCTGATGAAGAGTCCCGGGTAGTTCACCGACTCGTAAGACACGAATCCCTGAAAAACGTTTGTTTTGTGACTATTACCAGCTATATTTTAATTTTTATGCAGTCAATCCTTTTTGTAAATACTAGATCTTACAAAATAATAATTAAAACGTCTAAAGTTTACAATTTTTAAATAAAATTTTTAGATAAAATTTTTAATCTTTTTTGTTTGATTGTTTAATAACACTAACAAATTAAACTCAAGTCAAATAAAAATGAACATTTTTACACCACTGTAAAATTAAGAATGATTAACTAATTTTTTTTAATCACTATAATTTTTTCATTTGCTATGCAATTAAAAATAGAGAAAGTAAAAAGTTCTTATTATCTTAAACTCATGATCACTACTTTGCGAGCGCGCAAAACCGACTCACAGGGAAGTACTTGTTGTATCTCGGGTAAAAACTGGCGTCTTTCTTGTACAAATCAGTATTTTGGAAATTGTGAAGCCACATCAAGTAGTTCGAGTGTCTCAGGAAATGTCCAGGTCTGGCTAGGGACTCAAAAGAGATTGAACCAGGTGCTCCGGAAATTCCGGGGACTACTTTGAAATGAAATAGTTCTGGATGCTTTTGGGTCAAATATCCTTGGTCAGTGTTTTCTATTCCAATCTTGTGATTCGGAAAGTTGTAAGAACTGAATTCTGCATTCGGGTCTGCATGAAAGTGTAATTTTTAAAATAACTAAAATTTCAGTGTGTGAAAAGTTAAATTTTAATATTTTCAATCACACGCAACGCTTGTATGATTTAACTACAATGTATAGAAAAACAACTTACATAAGTTCAACTGGCTCTGAGTCTGGCCACCGATAACTGCAAATAATTTATTTAGTTATTTGGAAATAAAAACTAATTTTAAAATAGTTTAAAACAACTTTATAATAAAAAATAATTTTTACTTAAAAGTTAATAAACTCCTACTCTAAACTCAAATTTTATTTCAAATAACAATTATTTCCTTACCAAAATAAAGACAAACTGCTTTGTATGTTTGCATTAAAAATTTCTAACTATTTTTTTATCATTAAATTTCAAAAACTAACGGGTCTTCCAACTGGCGTCTTTTTTAAACAACGGCGATCCGTCGTCTTTGTTGATCTTCAGCCTGTAGTTTTGGTGTCTGATGAAGAGTCCCGGGTAGTTCACCGACTCGTAAGACACGAATCCCTGAAAAACGTTTGTTTTGTGACTATTACCAACTATATTCCGTTTTTATGTACATTTATCATTTTTGTAAATACTGATCTACGAAATAATAGTTAAAGCGTTTTGAATATACTGTTTTTCAGTTGAACTTTGTAATGATAGTTTTAACACAAGACATAACACAAGACTCCTTCAAAAGTATTTATTGAAAAAATTATAAAGTATGACTTTAACCAACAGGATCCGTTTTTATGCAATTGATTTATTATTTAAGATACTAGATCTAATAAAATAACAATTCAAACGTCTATAGTTTAGGATATTCAAAAAAAAAGTTTATAATAAGATTTTTAACATTTTTGTTTGATTACTTAATAACATTAACAGAAAATTCTGAATAAAAAAGATTAACGATTTTACAACATGGAAGTAAGATGAATGAATAATCAGAACTAATTAACTAAATCTTATTAATCAGTACTATAAATTTTTCATTTGCTATGTAAATGAAAAAAAAAAGAAAGTAAAACGTTCTTATTATCTTATACTCATGATCAATACTTTGTGAACGCGTAAAACCAACTCACAGGGAAGTATTTATTGTATCTCGGATAAAAACTGGCGTCTTTCTTGTACAAATCAGTATTCTGGAAATTGTGAAGCCACATCAAAAAGTTCGAGTGTCTCAGGAAATGTCCAGGTCTGGCTATGGACTCAAAAGAGATTGATCCTGGTACACCAGAAATTCCGGGGACGACTTTGAAATGAAATAGTTCTGGGTGTTTTTGGGTCAAAAATCCCTGGTCAGTTTTTTCTATCCCAATTTTGTGATTCGGGA
This sequence comes from Thalia democratica, assembly GCF_965202585.1. Classification (NCBI taxonomy): domain Eukaryota; kingdom Metazoa; phylum Chordata; class Thaliacea; order Salpida; family Salpidae; genus Thalia; species Thalia democratica. The sequence goes on along the minus strand of NW_028139894.1, from coordinate 21,912 downwards.
AGTTGTAAGAACTGAATTCTACATTCGGGTCTGCATGAAAGTGTAATTTTAAAATAACTTACAATTTAGTGTGTAAAAAATTAATTTTAACTTTTTTCATCAAACGCAGACAGTTATATTAATTTTGAATAAAATTATCAAAAACAACTTACATAAGTTCAACTGGCTCTGAGTCTGGCCACCGATAACTGCAAATAATTTATTTAGTTATTCGGAAATAAAAACTAATTTTTTAAATAATTTAAAACAAGTTTATAATTAAAAAAGATTTTTTTTTTTAACAGTTAATAAACTCCAACTCTAAACTCAAATTTTATTTTAAACAACAATTATTTCCTTAGCAAAATCAAGACAAACTGCTTTGTATGTTTGTATTAAAAATCTCTGACTAATCTTTTATTAAAATCTTTTATTGAAAATATCTGACTATTTTTTTGTTAACATACACATTTCGAAAACTAACGGGTCTTCCAACTGGCGTCTTTTTTAAACAATGCCGATCCGTCGTCTTTGTTGATCTTCAGCCTGTAGTTTTGGTGTCTGATGAAGAGTCCCGGGTAGTTCACTGACTCGTAAGACACGAATCCCTAAAAAACGTTAGTTTTGTGTTTAGTATCAACTAGATTTTGTTTTTTTATGCAGTTAATCCTTTTATTAATTACTAGATCTAATAAAACAACAATTAAAAGGTCTAAAGTTTTCAATTTCTAAATAAAATTTTTAAATAAAATTTTTAATCTTTTTTGATTGATTATTTAATAACATTAATAAATTAAACTCAGGTCAAATAAAAATCAATATTTTTACCATCAATAAAATCAAAACTAATTAACTAGATTTTTTTAAACAATACCATAATTTTTCATTTGCTATGTAATTGAAAAATAGAAAAAGTAAAACGTTCTTATTATCTTATACTCATGATCACTACTTTGTGAACGCACAAAACCAACTTACAGGGAAGTACTTGTTGTATCTCGGATAGAAACTGGCGTCTTTTTTGTACAAGTCAGTATTCTGGAAATTGTGAAGCCATATCAAGTAGTTTGAGTGTCTGAGAAAATGTCCGGGTCTGGCTATGGACTCAAAAGAGATTGAACCAGGGGCTCCGGAAATTCCGGGGACCACTTTGAAATGAAATAGTTCTGGATGTTTTTGGGTCAAAAATCCCTGGTCAGTTTTTTCTATTCCAATCTTGTGATTCGGAAAGTTGTAAGAACTGAATTCTGCATTCGGGTCTGCATGAAAGTGGAATTTTTAAATAACTAAAATTTCAGTGTGTGAAAAGTTAAATATTAATATTTTCAATCACACGTAACGCTTGTATGATTTAACTACAATATATCGAAAAACAACTTACATAAGTTCAACTGGCTCTGAGTCTGGCCACCGATAACTGCAAATAATTATTTAGTTATTCGGAAATAAAAACTAATTTTTTAAATAATTTAAAACAAGTTTATAATTAAAAAAGAGTTTTTTTTTTAACAGTTAATAAACTCCAACTCTAAACTCAAATTTTATTTCAAATAACAATTATTTCCTTAGCAAAATAAAGACAAACTGCTTTGTATGTTTGCATTAAAAATTTCTGACTAATTTTTTTAACATCAAATTTCAAAAACTAACGGGTCTTCCAACTGGCGTCTTTTTTGAACAACGGCGATCCGTCATCCTTGTTGATCTTCAGCCTGTAGTTTTGGTGTCTGATGAAGAGTCCCGGGTAGTTCACCGACTCGTAAGACACGAATCCCTGAAAAACGATTAATATTATAGTTATAAATGTGACTTATACCAACTAATTTCTTTTTTTATGCAGGTGATTAATTTTTTAAATACTAGATCTAATAAATCAACTATTTAAACGTCCATGGTCTAAAATTTCTTGAAGTTTGTAACAATTTTTTTAATCTTTTTTGTTCGATTACTTAATAACATTAACAAAAAAAAAACTCAGGACAAAAAATATGAACGCTTTTACATCACGAGCACAAGATGAACGTATAATCAAAATTTTATAACTAGATTTTTTTAATCAGTAGTATAATTTTTTAATTTGCCATTTAATTGAAAAATAGAGAAAGTAAAACGTTCTTATTATCTTATACTCATTATCAATACTTTGTGAACGCGCAAAACCAACTTACAGGGAAGTACTTGTTGTATCTCGGGTAAAAACTGGCGTCTTTTTTGTACAAATCAGTATTCTGGAAATTGTGAAGCCACATCAAGTAGTTCGAGTGTCTCAGGAAATGTCCAGGCCTGGCTATGGACTCAAAAGAAATCGAACCAGGGGCTCCGGAAATTCCGGGGACGACTTTGAATTGAAATAGTTCTGGATGCTTTTTGGTCAAATATCCTTGGTCAGTTTTTTCTATTCCAATCTTGTGATTTGGAAAGTTGTAAGAAGCAAATGCGGCGTTAGGATCTGTTTTCAAGTTAAAAATAAAATATTAAAAACTGGAAAAATGTTTTCACGGTGAAATTTTGATACTGAAATTTTGTGCAGTATTACTATTTTAATATTTAAATAACAGTTAAATGTCTAAAACAAATTAGAAAACTCACAAAAGTTCAACGAAGTTGGAGGTATGGTTGGCACTGTAAGTAATATAAATAGTTTTAAACCTTTTTTCGAGAGACATTATATAGAAGTGAAAGAAGTTATAATTTTTACATTAGACAGAAAGGCTGTAATAAATTGCTAAATACTAGCTTATTAGCATTCAAAAGGCTTGTGCACTATTGTTAGTATGTTTTTTTTTAACTAAATTCTTCATTAGTAACTACTTTTAATTCTTCTTAGTTTAGAGTTAAACTTTATATAGAAGTTCAATTTTTTTTTTAATCAGAACATTTTGTGTTTCTAAATTGTATAAAATCTTAAATATTTCAGAAGACTAGTGTGTCAACAAATGACCTTAACACATATAAAATGAATAATTCAATTTTGTTTTTAAATATAATTTAATCATTTTCTTTCGATAAGCGTTTGAAACATAAACTTTTGTAGAGTCTTATAAGCTATTTAATCAATTTTATACCATTAACTAACATGTTTTCCAACTAGAGTTCTTTTTAAACATGTCAGTATTATCATCTTTGCTGATCTTAAGCATGTAGTTTTGATGGTTTATGTAAAATCCAGATAAGTTCACCGATTCATAAGCAGCAAATCCCTGATTAAAAAGCATCCATATTAGCTGATTTGGTTATTGTTCTCTTGCATAAAAGTCTGGCAGCAAATCTATGATAAAAAACGCTATACTCACAATTCCCTCCTGCTAAAACTTATTTCAACTAGAATCAATTTTCACCTAATCTAGTCCCACCCGAAATATTTTATTTGTTTTTAATTTATTACATACTGTTTATTGAACGATAAAAAAGCGCTCAAAAAGTTTGTTCTAAGGACCTTTTGTACGAAAAAGCCTTTTAGTTATCGCTTCGTACACCACATGTTTCAACTATTTCTCACAGGCCAAAAATTTAAACTTTTTAATCTAAACTTTCAAACCTTATATCAAAACTTTTCTAGTATAAAATTCAGCAGCAAATCCCTGATAAAAAACGGTATACTCATAATTCCCACCCGCATAATTCCAACTGACATCAACTTTAATCCGATCAAATCCGACCCAAAAATTTTTTTATTAGTTATTTATGCATTTTTTTTTTAGTTTTTTTAATATCACTCTTACTCCTAATCTTTACCCTCGTTTGGTAATTATAATTTTTATTATATTTTTTTATTAATTTTTTCTTTAAACTTGTTTGGTTGGAAATTGCGCGCGGTTTGGAACTGAGCATGTTTCGTGAAAATCATATAAATTAGTAAGTTTTTCCAGTGTGTATAAAAAATCCATTTAACGAGCTGTTTAAAGATCTTGTAACAACTCAACTTTAATAAAAAAAAGTTGTTTTATAGCTAATAAATTTAAAACTCACAGGGAAGTACTTGTTGTATCTCGGGTAAAAACTGGCGTCTTTCTTGTACAAATCAGTATTCTGGTATTTGTGAAGCCACATAAAGTAGTTCTTGTGTCTGAGGAAATGTCCAGGTCTGGCTATGGACTCAAAAGAAATTGAACCAGGTGCTCCGGAAATTCCGGGGACGACTTTGAATTGAAATAGTTCTGGATACTTTTGGGTCAAATATCCTTGGTCAGTTTTTTCTATTCCAATCTTGTGGTTTGGAAAGTTATAAGAAGCAAATGCGGCGTTAGGATCTGTTTTCAAGTTAAAAATAAAATATTAAAAACTGGCAAAATGTTTTCACGGTAAAATTTTGATACTGAAGTTTTTTGCAGTATTAGTATTTAAATATTTAAATAACAGTTAAATGTCTAAAACAAATTAGAAAACTCACAAAAGTTCAACGAAGTTGGAGGTATGGTTGGCACTGTAAGTAATATAAATAGTTTTAAACCTTTTTTCGAGAGACATTATATAGAAGTGAAAGAAGTTATAATTTTTACATTAGACAGAAAGGCTGTACTAAATTGCTAAATACTAGCTTATTAGCATTCAAAAGGCTTGTGCACTATTGTTAGTATGTTTTTTTTTTTAACTAAATTCTTCATTAGTAACTACTTTTAATTCTTCTTAGTTTAGAGTTAAACTTTATATAGAAGTTCAATTTTTTTTTTTAATCAGAACATTTTGTGTTTCTAAATTGTATAAAATCTTAAATATTTCAGAAGACTAGTGTATCAACAAATGACCTTAACACATATAATATGAATAACTCAATTTTGTTTTTAAATATAATTTAATCATTTTCTTTCGATAAGCGTTTGAAACATAAACTTTTGTAGAGTCTTATAAGCTATTTAATCAATTTTATACCATTAACTAACATGTTTTCCAACTAGAGTTCTTTTTAAACATGTCAGTATTATCATCTTTGCTGATCTTAAGCATGTAGTTTTGATGGTTTATATAAAATCCAGGATAGTTCACCGATTCATAAGCAGCAAATCCCTGATTAAAAAGCATCCATATTAGCTGATTTGGTTATTGTTCTCTTTCATAAAAATCTAGCAGCAAATCTATGATAAAAAACGCTATACTCACAATTCCCTCCCGCTAAAACTTATTTCAACTAGAATCAGTTTTCACCTAATCTAGTCCCACCCGAAATATTTTATTTGTTTATAATTTATTACATACTGTTTATTGAACGATAAAAAAGCGCTCAAAAAGTTTGTTCTAAGGACCTTTTGTACGAAAAAGCCTTTTAGTTATCGCTTCGTACACCACATGTTTCAACTATTTCTCACAGGCCAAAAATTTAAACTTTTTAATCTAAACTTTCAAACCTTATATCAAAACTTTTCTAGTATAAAATTCAGCAGCAATACCCTGATAAAAAACGGTATACTCATAAATGCCACCCGCATAATTCCAACTGACATCAACTTTAATCCGATCAAATCCGACCCAAAAATTTTTTTATTAGTTATTTATGCATTTTTTTTTAGTTTTTTTAATATCACTCTTACTCCTAATCTTTACCCTCGTTTGCTAATTATAATTTTTATTATATTTTTTTATTAATTTTTTCTTTAAACTTGTTTGGTTGGAAATTGCGCGCGGTTTGGAACTGAGCATGTTTCGTGAAAATCATATAAATTAGTAAGTTTTTCCAGTGTGTATAAAAGATCCATTTAACGAGCTGTTTAAAGATCTTGTAACAACTCAACTTTAATAAAAAAAAGTTGTTTTATAGCTAATAAATTTAAAACTCACAGGGAAGTACTTGTTGTATCTCGGGTAAAAACTGGCGTCTTTCTTGTACAAATCAGTATTCTGGTATTTGTGAAGCCACATAAAGTAGTTCTTGTGTCTGAGGAAATGTCCAGGTCTGGCTATGGACTCAAAAGAAATTGAACCAGGTGCTCCGGAAATTCCAGGGACGACTTTGAAATGAAATAGTTCTGGATGCTTTTGGGTCAAATATCCTTGGTCAGTTTTTTCTATTCCAATCTTGTGGTTTGGAAAGTTGTAAGAAGCAAATGCGGCGTTAGGATCTGTTTTCAAGTTAAAAATAAAATATTAAAAACTGGCAAAATGTTTTCACGGTGAAATTTTGATACTGAAATTTTGTGCAGTATTAGTATTTTAGTATTTAAATAACAGTTAAATGTCTAAAATCAAATTGGAAAACTCACACAAGTTCAACGAAGTTGGAGGTATGGTTGGTACTGTAAGTAATATAAATAGTTTTAAACCTTTTTTCGAGAGACATTATATAGAAGTGAAAGAAGTTATAATTTTTACATTAGACAGAAAGGCTGTACTAAATTGCTAAATACTAGCTTATTAGCATTCAAAAGGCTTGTGCACTATTGTTAGTATGTTTTTTTTTTAACTAAATTCTTCATTAGTAACTACTTTTAATTCTTCTTAGTTTAGAGTTAAACTTTATATAGAAGTTCAATTTTTTTTTAATCAGAACATTTTGTGTTTCTAAATTGTATAAAATCTTAAATATTTCAGAAGACTAGTGTATCAACAAATGACCTTAACACATATAAAATGAATAATTCAATTTTGTTTTTAAATATAATTTAATCATTTACTTTCGATAAGCGTTTAAAACATAAACTTTTGTAGAGTCTTATAAGCTATTTAATCAATTTTATACCATTAACTAACATGTTTTCCAACTAGAGTTCTTTTTAAACATGTCAGTATTATCATCTTTGCTGATCTTAAGCATGTAGTTTTGATGGTTTATGTAAAATCCAGGATAGTTCACCGATTCATAAGCAGCAAATCCCTGATTAAAAAGCATCCATATTAGCTGATTTGGTTATTGTTCTCTTTCATAAAAATCTAGCAGCAAATCTATGATAAAAAACGCTATACTCACAATTCCCTCCCGCTAAAACTTATTTCAACTAGAATCAATTTTCACCTAATCTAGTCCCACCCGAAATATTTTATTTGTTTATAATTTATTACATACTGTTTATTAACGATAAAAAAGCGCTCAAAAAGTTTGTTCTAAGGACCTTTTGTACGAAAAAGCCTTTTAGTTATCGCTTCGTACACCACATGTTTCAACTATTTCTCACAGGCCAAAAATTTAAATTTTTTAATCTAAACTTTCAAACCTTATATCAAAACTTTTCTAGTATAAAATTCAGCAGCAAATCCCTGATAAAAAACGGTATACTCATAATTCCCACCCGCATAATTCCAACTGACATCAACTTTAATCCGATCAAATCCCACCCGAAAATTTTTTTATTAGTTATTTATGCATTTTTTTTAGTTTTTTTAATATCACTCTTACTCCTAATCTTTACCCTCGTTTGGTAATTATAATTTTTATTATATTTTTTTTGTTAATTTTTTCTTTAAACTTGTTTGGTTGGAAATTGCGCGCGGTTTGGAACTGAGCATGTTTCGTGAAAATCATATAAATTAGTAAGTTTTTCCAGTGTGTATAAAAAATCCATTTAACGAGCTGTTTAAAGATCTTGTAACAACTCAACTTTAATAAAAAAAAAGTTGTTTTATAGCTAATAAATTTAAAACTCACAGGGAAGTACTTGTTGTATCTCGGGTAAAAACTGGCGTCTTTCTTGTACAAATCAGTATTCTGGTATTTGTGAAGCCACATAAAGTAGTTCTTGTGTCTGAGGAAATGTCCGGGTCTGGCTATGGACTCAAAAGAAATTGAACCAGGTGCTCCGGAAATTCCTGGGACAACTTTGAAATGAAATAGTTCTGGATGTTTTTGGGTCAAATATCCTTGGTCAGTTTTTTCTATTCCAATCTTGTGGTTTGGAAAGTTGTAAGAAGCAAATGCGGCGTTAGGATCTGTTTTCAAGTTAAAAATAAAATATCAAAAACTGGCAAAATGTTTTCACGGTGAAAATTCGATACTGAAATTTTATGCAGTATTAGTATTTTAATATTTAAATAACAGTTAAATGTCTAAAACAAATTAGAAAACTCACACAAGTTCAACGAAGTTGGAGGTATGGTTGGCACTGTAAGTAATATGAATAGTTTTAAACCTTTTTTCGAGAGACATTATATAGAAGTGAAAGAAGTTATAATTTTTACATTAGACAGAAAGGCTGTACTAAAGCGCTAAATACTAGCTTATTAGCATTTAAAAGCCTTGTGCACTTTTTTTAGAATGATTTTTATAGAAAAACTAAATTCTTTAGAAGTAACTGTTTTTATTCTCCTAAGTTTAGAGTTAAACTTTATACAGAAGTTCAATTTTTGTTTTATCGGAACATTTTGTGCTTTTAAATTATATAAACTCTAAAATATTTCAGACTACTAGTAGATCAAAAAATAACTTAAATACGTAAAAAGAAACTATTTTAAATACCTCTAAAACATATAATATAGTCATTTTCTTTCGATAAGCACTTAAAACAAAAAAATTTGTACAGTCTTATAAACTATTTAATCAATTTTATATTATTTACTAACGTGTTTTCCAACTAGAGTTCTTTTTAAACATGTCAGTATTATCATCTTTGCTGATCTTAAGCATGTAGTTTTGGTGATTTATGTAAAATCCAGGATAGTTCACTGATTCATAAGCAGCGAATCCCTGGTAAAAAAACAAAAACATTAGTACGTTTGAATAATTAGTTTCTATTATAAATATAAGGTAGCAAATCCCTGGTAAAAAAGATTATACTAACACTTCCTACCAAAACTGTTTTATTGTTTTTTCAAATGCTCTATTTACCCTTAGTTGGATACTTTTATTTTTATCGTTTTTTGTTTTTATTCTACTTTATACACTTTTATTACTTTGAATTGATCAGGTTAGAACTGATTTGGTCGGAAATTGTGCGCGGGTTGTAACTGAGGCTGTCGCATAAGGTCATACGAATTAGTAAGTTTATTCAGGGTGAAATCAGTAAAAATAAAATCAGTAACTAAACTATTAAAAAATGGTATTTTAACAATTGTCTTTTTTGGTTAAAGAAAAAAAATCTATTAGAAAATTCAAAAAAAAAACTTTTATCAATTACCAAATAAATTAAAACTCACAGGGAAGTATTTGTTATATCTTGGGTAAAAACTGGCGTCTTTTTTGTACAAATCAGTATTCTGGTACTTGTGAAGCCACATTAAGTAGTTTGAGTGTCTCAAGAAATGTCCGGGTCTGGCTATGGACTCAAAAGAAATCGAACCAGGGGCTCCGGAAATTCCGGGGACTACTTTGAAATGAAATAGTTCCGGATGCTTTTGGGTCAAATATCCTTGGTCAGTTTTTTCTATTCCAATCTTGTGATTAGGGAAGTTGTAAGAAGCAAATGCCATGTCCGGTCCTGTTATTTAATGGTTTTCATTTTGAAACGATGGACGTTGGTACAAAAGTCTGGACGATTTGAATAAAAGGTAAACGAAAAACAAAGACTCAGTTGTTGAAATAAACTGTTTTCAAAGAAAAAGTACAAATTAAAAAAAATAAAATAAAATAAAAACTGAAACGACTCACCTAACTTCACATCAGGCGCTTTTGTCGGTTGAACCTGTTAATTTTTTGTTTCAATTATCATTTCGTTAAACTTGGATAAAAGATACAAAAACTAAAAAAACACAGTCTGTTACATTCGATTAGCTGGATAATCTGCAACTTAATTTGCATATTTGCTGAGTCAGCATTTTTTTTTTTCAAATATTTTGTAAAACCTGGGGTGTCGGTTTCGTGGTTGTCAGTTTGACCGGGGTCACTGTCTTCACGCTCGGCTTGAACGTGGTCGTTGGCCTGTGGGTGGGTTGCACCTGCTTGGTGGGCATTGTGGTTGTCATGACAACCGTCTTCCCCGGCAGGGTCATGGGTACAGGATTGGGCTTGGCCACAAGGGGTTTGGTTTGCAGCAGCCCGTGCATAAGGTCCGTGTCTGTGGTTTTATTAAGTTTATGTTTGGAAACACATTTTGTAAAAGTATTAAATTTAATGTATGTGTATTAAAAACAACTAAAGAATATAAAACAGTGTCAAGTTTTTTTTTTCAAAACGTGTTCATAAACTTGATAAACCATTTTTCTCACGATAAAAGAAATTTGCCAATTTGAATAACTAATTGTGTGCTCAATCTACTTTATTAATTTTATTAGTTTTACATGTTTGTTATAAAAAGATTAAAAAAAATTTTATTTTGAAAAAGGAAATAGAAAACATATAGTTTTACAAAAAAATTATCAGAATAAGTAAACTTATGCTGTAGCTGTTGGCTTTTTTATAATGATCGTATTTTTTAAAACGTATAAATAAATTGAATTGGAAATTTACTTATACTAAAATCACTTCATTTCTTAAACTGATCGTAATTTACATACATAACATATATGTATGTTTGAGAAAATAATAGTAGTAAACTACCTATTAAAACTGCTCTACACATGTATAACAAACAAATTTCATGGAAAAAATACCTGTTGTATAAATTGCGGAATCTTAGAAGACGTTTTTGTACGAAATACGACTTATTATTGTATTATATATTGTATTACATTTGAATAAAGAGTAACTTATTCCTAAGCTGCGCGCTTTCTTGCACTGATCTTCATACTAATATATTAATGCTTTCATTTATTTATTCAAAAAAACGTAAAAACTTTACCGATCCTGAAGCTGCTGGACTGCTTGTACTGTCCTTCGCTGATGTTCATCTTCAAAGCCTCGTCCTTCGTCAACGCGAGCAAGATCTTCAGCGGCACCTTGACGTTGGGGTTGAAGGTGACGTAGCGGCCCGGCTGACCCGACAGCTCGAACGAGTCCGTTCCCTGCATATTCACGTGTATATAGTTTGCGTAAAAGTTCGAGATTTGTTACAAGTTTTCAAATACATTATAGAAAAGTTCTTGTAGAAAAGAATGTTTTTAAACAGTTTGAAAAACAAAATAACACTTTACTTAAAACACTTTGTTTGTATAAGCATAAAAATGCAACATTTTCAAACGTAGAGTTTCCTACTCTGAGTTATGTTCTTAAATTTACCTCAATAAATTGTTTCAATAAGACAAACACCAATAAATATTACAAAAATGTTTCATCTTATACTTGGAAAAAAATCAAACCTGAACAAACACGTCTCTCTTCGGAATGAAACTCTGCAGTTTAGCCAGCGAAGCATTTGCCGTTTTGCCCTTCAACATTTTATCATAATTTATTGTACATTTATCTACTTTTGAATTTTTTTGTTTACAACAATCGTAAACAAAATATAACTTTTTTTTTTTATAAGTTAGCAATAATTTCAATCATTAAAAAAGTGTTACCATTTTTTATTTCACCCTCAACCCGTTATAAGAGTCTGGTGTCTTTTCCAATTTTTTAAACACGTTCTTCAATACTACAAACATACGTAACTTTTTTTTTTATCAGTTAAATTCATCAGTTTATTTAACGACTTTAGATTTCGTTCGAAATACTAATAACATGTGTGATGTCTTAGTTTTTATTTTTTTTATCATTGAAACTTATCAATTTATTTAGAAATTATAATATAGTTTAATTTCGTTCAACCTTTAACTTCCAGCCGTCGTTGGGGTCGGCGGTCAAATAGTGTCCCGGCTGCTGCAAGCTCTCGAACGACACCGTGCGGTTGTCCGATCCGTCCAGCCCCCTCACAATCCTGAAGCTGGTCTGCATCTTGGTCTTGGTGGGCACCATGCCAACGAAACCCCTCAACACCGCCAGCACGTGGTCGCCACTGGGGTTGAGGAGGCGCGCCGATGATACTGTTTGTTTGTTTTTTTATTGTTTTTATTTTATTGTTATTTTAATATTTCATTTTAAGTGTTGTTATTTTTTTGCATTTTTTTTTTTTTGGTGTATTATTTTCTTAAAATGTAACTGTTTGTATTTTTTTAACTCTTATAAAGTAGAAGGGCAGTATAGAAAAGAAAAAAGAAGAATTCAAGGGCGGAAGATTTTGTTGTTGGATTTCTTATATTCTTTAGTAATATTTAATGTTAGATATTTATGTAGTATTTATTAATTCATGCGTTACTTGCTACAATGTACTTAAGTAAGTTTTTCTTTTTGATTTCGTCTGTTCATTTACTTTGTTAGACTTTCTATTTACTTTAATATTAGTCTTTTTTATATGCTTATTTAAACATTAATGTATTTTTTCGGAAAATTACTAGTTTTTTTTTTAGAATGTAAGTCATAGATAAATAAATAAACTAACCCAATGCTGGATGAACGTTTTTGACTGAGAGCATTTCTAGAAAAAATGTACTTAGTAAGTTGTTAGATAAATATTATTTTTTGTACATTTAGTGTTTTAAAATCAACATTTTTCTAAACTAGTATTTAAAAAAAATTCGATAATAGTAAAATACTGTATATCACAATAAAATTGCATTCATCTAGTTTAAGTTTTAATTGTTTTTGTGAAGTTTACTGCTTAAAAAAAATTAAACTAATACTTTTAAAATTAATTAATTAATGAAAACAATTGAAAAATATATATATAAATTTTTAATCACTTATTTTTATATTAAAAAAGTAAACAGTTTAAATTAAGTTATGTGGGTGGCAAAAATTAAAGTAAACAAAAAAACGTTTATTAGTCACTAAACTAAAAGTTTGTTTATATAGAAGTTTAATTAAATGCAATTGAAAATAAAAAACGTTTGAATAAAAAGTAAATTTAAATAAAAAATATTTACTTTCTCTAAACATTTCGGCAAGCTTTGTTTTCATTAAAGCTATTTGTTCCGCTTGTTCCTTAGTAGCTGTAACGAAAAAATAATAAATAGCATTTTTTAGCTCTAATCAATCAAACAACTATGCATATCAACGTTGTTGCAAATAACCAAAAACTATACAAATTTAGTGGTACAATAACTTATATCTTTAAACTGAGTAAACGATGTATGCTTGATTAAAAGTGTTATAATTCGTGCTAAATTTTTAAGGTATAAAATTTTATAAGAATAATTTATACTGTAGTTATTATCAAAAGCAGTTAGTATACAATCAAACTTTTTTTTTTTAAATAGCAGTATAACAATATATTTTTCTTAATTAGTTCTTACTTTTATGGTGCTTCATGAGCTCTACTTCCTTTATTTTCAACGCAGCAATTTCCTTTATTTTTTCAGCAATGTTTTCTGTTTGTTGTGAATATATTTTATCACTCGTTTTTTATTTATTAACAAAGACTGTCTTTTTTTTGATACACTTAAAAATAAAATATATTAACAATGTTTTTACTTTCACAGTTCGCTTTGGCTTCTTCGAGTTTTTTCTGAACCTCGGCGTGTTTGGCGTTGTTCATGTTTTCGTCTGTCAAAGTTTTTGAAGTTTTTTTTAATTTAATAAACAGCATTTATTAATAAACGCTTTCAATTTCAGTGCTTTAACTAACTTTTGATGTGCAAAGTCAAATTGGCTTTAATCGCCCCCAACAGTGTGTTGAGTTTGGCATTTTCTGTGGAAATTTTAAAAAGTTATACGAAAATCATAATTAAAACTAAATTTTTTGTGTTTATTAGTAAGTTTGTCTAAATTGTTTATTTACTTTATGTTCTTGATTAACATGAACAGTTTTAAAACAATATTACATTTTTTGTTGTTACATAGACTACAAAAAATAATGAAAAGAAAATCTTCATACTTTTTATTCAATGTTTTTTAACAAAAAAAAATGTTTCTTTAAATTTTTTGAATAGTTGTGCAAAGTGTTAAACTCTACAAAGCTAAAAAAACATTTTGTTTGCAAATTACTGTACTAGTTAGTATTTTGAAAGCAAATAATAAAGAATATATTTTTTTATCAAACCGGCAACTCTTGCAGTTATTTGAGCATTCAAGTCGTTCTTTTGTTTCGACAGCAAAACTTCTTTTTCTGTAAAAATAAATTGTATTTATTTTAAACTAGTTTAACTTAAAACTTACTTTTAATTTAGCTAAAAGAAAGAGTTATGGAGCAGAAACAAGTTAACGTTTACATTATGAGCTAACATAGTTTAATTGATAAAACCGGCAACCTTTTGTTTAAAAAAGAAAATTTTAGAAGCTTTACTTTGAAAACGTCAACAGACGTCACAACAACATTGACGGAACTAGTATAGTTTTGAAAAGCTATGTGAAATAAAAAACAAAACAAAATGAGTAATATGTTAATAATAAGTTGCAAATGGTATATATTTTAAACAAAATTATATGCAAAAAACTAACCGTTCAAAGTCTTGGTTAAGCTTGCCAGTTTGATGTTGGCATTGTTCAACTTTGTGACCACTGCGTTGTGCTCTGTTATAAAAAAGTATTAAAAAAAATTTTTAGCATTGAAAAGTTTATTTTTTTATTTGTTTTTTATATAATGATGGTCTTAATAATCTACTTTGCACATCTTGTCCAAGTGCTGCAATCTGGTTCTTGAGACCCTTGATCTCCGTTTCTTTTTTGGCGCAGTCTGAAACGTAAAAATTTAATGTAAGTTTAAACAAATAGTAATATATATAGAAAGATTATTTAAAACTTAAAAACTGTTTACTTTAAGTGTAAAAAAAATAGTACGGTACCAGTATTTCAAAATATATATTCAAAACAAGCATTTTTTTCAATATAATCTAAATATGTAGCTTTAAATTATTTATACGGGGTCATACAAATAGAACTACAAATATATTTTCACCTTCTTTGATTGTCGCAATTTTTCTTTGGTTGTCACGCTCTGAAAAATAGTTGTGAAAGTTAATTATTAATTACAAAAAACTAAATTATACAATTTTTTTGTAAGTTTTTTGGTGAAAAAAAATACTATGCATTGTGTTGTTGTTTTATTTATTAGTTTTACTTTTGGTAACATAAAGCAAAGATAATTTTTATGTTTGATGTAATTTTTAGTTTATTTTTCTGTAAAACTTAAAAATTACTTTTAAGTTCATGCTAAAATTCGCTCTATTTCTGTATTAACAAACATTATTTTTTTAATAAAAAACCTTGAGCCTGCATTTTTTCTTTCAAGTCGGTGACGTTCTTGTGGTACTGATCAATATCAGAGCGGTCGTCGATGATCTCTGAAATATTAATAGAATATATTTGAAACTAATCTATCATTATCGCCTTTTATAAACAGTTTAATTGCAATAAATTTACTATAACCAAAATCAAAAATTATTAGTTAAATGAAACACTAGTTATTGATTTAACAAGAAAATTACGAAAAAACGTTAAAAGTATCGAAAATATTGCTTTAAAACTTCAAACTGACTTGTATGCTAAGTCAGTGTATTATTAGTATATTATCATAACTTAAAAAGTACTAAAAAGTTGTTCTAGTTACTAATAGTTTTAATTAAATCAAAGAATACAAAAACAAGTGGTCACCTAAGTTAAGAGTATCAAATATATTGTTACAAATAGATTATAAAAGTAATACTTGTTTCTATAAACTTATTTTTGTTATTTATATCAAATCAAACTGACTAGTATTTTGGGTGATGACAACTTTCATGAGTTCCTCTCTCGTGAGATGGTCTGTAGATGTTAAAGTAGTCAGTACTTTTCAGTATTAAGAAATTAAAAACAAACAAAAGTAAAAACTTACTGATATCGTGGCCATAAAGAATATCTGCAAAATAGAAGTATTTTATTAGTAATGTTTTTTAGTATCACTAAAAGAGTTTAATAACTTTTAATTTATAATAAAACTATAACAAATATATTAAATAATCTACACTATTATATTGAATTTATTTAGTATATCAATACTTTAATAAAAATTTCTTGTACAATTTCAAATAATTTAAAATGAAAATTTTGTTGTATGTTTCAACTCAAAAACGTTTTTATTTCAACTTTTAAATAGATACTTTTATCTACTACGCTCATCAAACTACTCATAAACTAATAAAAACATCATAAATCTAAATAATTAAATAAATTAAATCTAATTCAAACTCACACAAAACGTGGTCCATCCATCTTACGTGGTGCCTGGTCTTTATGAAGTCGAAGTAGTAATCGTTATCGCACTTCACGTTGTTATCGTGCAACCAGCTCCTCGGTTTGCAAAAACTTGCTGCCGCTCCCTGTGTAGTATAGGTGGTTTGTTTTGTGAAGATTGAAATCAAACAGTTTGACTCGTAAAGTAAACTTATGTTAGCTTATAAACTATTTTAGTAAAAAAAATAGGGTAGTTCACAAGTTAAGTTTCAACCAAGTTAATCTAAGTTTGTTACTGACTTTAGTATCAAAACTATAATTATTTATTCTTTTATATGTAAAGTTTTTACAACTTCTTTATAAATAACTATCATGGTCTCAGTTCGTTTACCTAGAAAAATTAAACAAAAAAGTTTTATAGTCCAATATTTCTCATCAAGCTTATTTTTAATCAAGCAAACATTATGGCCGATGAGCCCAAACCTACTCTTAACAAAACAAACCAAAAAGTCTTTTGACTTTTCTAAAGAGTACTCGTATAAAAATTTAGAGTAAATATGTTTGTTTTAAACTTCACAACTAAAAATTTATTTTACTAACAGTGTGTCCGATTGGTCCGGGCATCCCAAGCACTCCCCTCGGTCCCTTCACCCCACTCTGTCCCTGGAAGGTGTTTTTGACCAGGTTCTCGTTGCAAGCCACCTTGACGAACCCCGGTCCGCTGCATTTGAGGGGGGAAACCCCCAAAGTAGATACCAAGCTGAACAGAAGAAGTACACCGGCGTACAACTTCATGGTTTTATAAATTCTAAAAGGTAGAACTTGTTTTATTTTATTATTTAATTTTTATTAATTTGAACATGTTTAATTTTTAATTTTAAAACAATACAACAATTTTTTTAAATTTTAAAAGTTAATTTTATTCTTGTGTTCTACAACCTTAGATTTTTAATCGACTTACCTGCTTGTTATATAAGTAAATAGTTTTCTATATATACACACTTATATCGCATTTTTATTTTAAATATTTTTTTATAATTTATTAATTTTAAAACAGAGTAATAAATTACAATTAAATAGTATAAATATACTACATCACTTTTTTATAGAACTAAATTATTAAAAATATCTAGATAAAATTTATTTTATTCAAAAACTTTATAATAGATAATATAACTTTCAAAAACTTACTAAATTATGAACGGTTTTGTTTTGAATTCCGTCTTTTTATTATACTTCCACGCATTTTCTTAGTCAAAATATAAACAATAACAGCCTACGTTTTAAAACGAAGTTTTTGATTTTTTGTTTACGTTTAGTTTTGTTATTGTTTATTTTTAGAACTAATTTATAAACTATTAAAGTTCTCTCTATGAGTGTTAGTTCATAGAAAACTATGAACTAAAATAAAATATACTTTTAGTTACCGTTTTTTAAAACTAAAAATTAAAGTTTGAAGTTGATATGTTGTTTAACTAATGTTTTTCAAACGTTTTTGTGCTTTAAACTAGTAAAATCCCTTTAAAATGTAGTATCTTTAAATCATTTAGATTCTAATAAACGAGTTTTAGATATTTTAAAGTCTAACTGTAAAACCGTGAGTGAAAAGCTTACTGAACAATGAAAATAAAAAACTTTGGATAGTTAGTATACTAATATAAATTTAATTCATAAGTAAATGGGCCAAAGTATAAGTTATTCAAACATAGTATTCTTTAATAACAAAATAAAGTTTTATAAGAAAAATACTTTTATCGTTGTTTTAACTAAACGGTATTTTAATTGACTATATTTGATAACTGTTTGAGAAAGTTACTGATACAGATAATACAATTTTTATAAAATAAAAAACAACTAATACTATTTTAGATTTTTTTGTTTGTATATAAATATAGTTTACTTTGAAAATTCAAATTATGTGTACACTCTTAATATTAGTTTAAAGTTTCCTAATCATAAAATTTATTTGTTTAAGTAAACTTTTACTCACTTTTATAAACTATAAGTTTAAAAGTGTTTTACTAGCCAAAGGTTTAGCTTGTTCAAGGGTTGTTAATAACTTAGCGTAAATTAGGCTTATAGATCAAGCTATTTAATTTTAGTTCAAAATTGACTAGTTTTTTTAAAAGTTATTTTGTATACTCTTTTCATATCAATTTATTTAGCACCTTAATGAGGTTTGAATTAAACAAAAATTATTTTGCAAAGTTTTTTTTATTACTATTTGTTGATTAAACTTAATAACAATAAAGTTAATTTCGTTGTTAAAAGTCATGAACGGTCATAAATAACATTAAGCTATATCTTATTACAGTTCATAAGCCAACATATTCACTGAACAATATTTCTATCTTTATTATTGATAATCCGTTTTTTTGACAGCTTAATATTTTAAATTTACTTTAAATTACATTTACTTCTAAAGTAAAATAATAAACGTGCCTTTAATTAAACCATATGTGATTTTAAAAACAATATCATTGAAGTCAATAATATCCTAGGATTATTAACAGTGTACATAAGAGATAACTTTTAAACTGAACTACACAATTCTTTAATTCAGTTTAAGAGTAGTTTTTTGCATATTAGTATTTTTAAAAGTTTTTCAAACAACCTTTAGGCTTAGTTTAGAATTAACCGCTTTATCAGATAACGTATTTTTCAAAAACTTAATTAGCAACTTTTAAAACCTTTTTTAACAACTTCCTGTAAAAATTATTCATTTTACAATTTGAATAATTATTTAGCCTATATAAAAACAATCTAGTTTTTGAAAGTAAATTCTAACAACTTTTTGTTTTTAATTTGGTAGAGTTCCAAAAATAAATGACTTTAACGTTATTAAAGCCTTATGTTGCTACGTATGTTGCCTTAAAACTTTAAAATGTTTAAAAGTTGTTGTCATGATTTAATTTATAAAACTTTTTGACAATGTTTAACATGCTTTAATTTGTTCTAAGCTCAAAAGTTTTAAGTACTAAATACCAAGTGACAAGGGACTAGTACTACAATTGCTAAAGTTTTTTTAAGATCCATTGTGGTAACAGCTTACTTTTATTTTGATTTTTACATATAAAAAAATTCAAATAACTAGTGAATCAATCATTGAACTTTTCTGTAAATTACTTCAAACAAACTAACAGTTTATTGCACAGTTGAGCTGCATTTCAACTTGATAAACATGTTTGGTAAGCTTAATCAATCAAACAGATAATATCATAAACACATTTATCATTTACAAGTTTTATAAAAATATTTTGCAACCCTGAAGAATATAAAGTTTAACAGTTTATTGAGATGCGTTTGCTAATACATAATTGTGAATAGTATCAATAATCGATTGATTACCTGTTGAGCTCATTTTTCACATTTTATTGGCACTTAATTTTATATCTTATTTGTAAGCAATTTGAAGTAATAAAACCATGGAACATGTTGTTAACTATTTCATAAAAAAAATAGTTGCTAAAATTTTCATGCGTTCGTCGTATTATTAGCTATTACTGATGAAGTTTTTAAAATTTAAACTTTAAATAAATTTAGTTTAGAATTTGTGAAAACTTTTAAAACCATGTTTAAATAATAGTATAGAATAATAAAGGTTAAATCTAAACATAGCTTGCGACTTTAGGACCAATCTCAATGTATGTGACTAAATATTTAAAACAAATTGTCTTTAATTGTTCAAAAATTAAGTGGTTAGACTAAAATAAAAATAATAGAAAGCGAAATATTACAAAGTTTAGAGTAAGTTTTGGTTTAAAAACTCAAGTCGATGACCATAACTTTTAATTATTAGATAATCTAGGTCTTTCAAATAATAACAATAACTAATTAATATTATTTGTGTTAAAAATATTATTCAAGTCAAATTCTAAACTTAATGCTCAATTAAATTACAAACTGGTCAATAAACTTGTAAGTTTACAAATAAATCAGATATTTTACCCGATAACCAAAATGTATCAATTGTTTATATTTTTCTTGCATAGAAAACGTTTTAACAATTATGAAAGGAAATCTAAAAGAATATATAGGACTTCTATTTTATTATTTACAAGCAATTATTAAAGTAGTTTTGTATTTTTGTATTGCGTTTTAAACTTTAGCTGTTGTTTTTTTTGCTGTGTCCTTGGTAATTTAATTAAAAAGTCGATTAATGTAAAATACGTTTATCTCATTTTTTAGATAGAGAAAGATAAGAAAGAACTCATGCATAGGGGTTTAGATGATCACAAATTAATAACAACATCTGTTTTGATATTTAAACTACTTTTAGGATAAACTTTAATGTTATTAATTAAGATTTACAAGTAATTCACAAAATTAATATCTTTTACTCAAACAATAAGGTTTAAAACAGTTAAAGCTTACCAGATGTCTAATACTTTTGACAATGCTTAATGTCACCACGAAAATTAACTTTTTTTTGAAAATAAAACTTTCACATCTTACTTAACTTTATCTGCACATTTGTCTTTAAAACTGGTAATAGCAAAGTTCATAATTAGTTTGAATTTTAACTAGGAAATCTTTAACAGATCTTGTTGTAAAACATAGTGTTATTTGGCATACTATATGTTTTTTATACCAAAAACATTTCAACACCTTCTCATAGTCAGTTTTAAGATAACCACTAATCTTTTATGCACTCTTTTCAAAGATTAATTAGCAACCTTTAAAAATATTATTTTACATTTTCTGTCAAGAATGATTGAATTTATGATTGTAATATAATAAAATAATTTAAAAGTAAAATTAAAATTTAGAGGATAAATTTCACAAGTGTATTTTTAGTTTGACAAAGTTTAAAAAAGAATATCACGTTTTAAAACGTCTACAATACTTATCTGTCAACGAAAATCTTAAAACTTTTAATCTTTTAGATTTTGTTATACTTAGTTCTGCAGCTTTCACTTAAATAGTACTAAACCACAGCTTTTTGCAATTCTTAAATAATCAAGGTAAGACCTTAATATTATTTTCTAAAAGGCAAAAGATTGTTATAGAAATTCAAAAACTTTTCATTGTTGGTTCTATTAGCTTCATAACTTACTTGTAAATATTCTTCTATATGTCACTGTTCATATCTAACCTTTGACAATTCAATACACTAATGCTTTTCAAAGTCGTTAGCTTATAGAACACAGGTAAGAAAGACTAAGCAATTTATTAGGAGCGTTTTATTTTGGTAAGTTGCATTTTTTTTTATTAAGGCACTGCGAGTCTCATATGTAATACATTTTGTTTAAGAAAAGTTATTTTTAGTACACCCAAACTTTTAGTTTTAACTAAATGCAAAAAGTATATATACATAATAACGAACATAGTATGTATTCAGTTTTTAAAGTCAATTGCAAAAATAGCTTTCAAACTTTTAAAGTAACAAGTAAATTATATAAAATAAGTTTCTTTATGTTAATTTCAAAGAAAACATCGGCGTAAGTCTGTATCACCTAAGCCTTATTTTCGTGTAACGTTAGATAAGCTCAAGTCAACATAAAGCTTGATCATACCAATTCGATCATCAGACCGCATGCCTTCGGTAGACTGAGAAACTGAGTTTTCGTGCTTATTCAAAGTCGTCAGTCATGACGAATTAAAAACGAAACCTCAGTTTACTGATGGTGTGTGGTCTGACGATTGAAGTTCAATCCTTATATTAAACATTAATGCTTTTCACTACTAAATCAGTGTATTTAGTTTAAAATCATTTAAAAGTTAACCACAAGTCAAAGTACTATATTCTCTTACATTTTTAATGTCTTCTTGAAATCCTTTTTTGAAAACTAACTGTCAGCTATAAGGTAATTTAACATCAAAAAGTATATATTCAGCTAATAAGCAAAAAATGTGTTCTAGAAACAGAACAACAGTTAACTTTTAAATAGATTAGGAAGTAAAAAAACAGATAATCATACTGAAGTATAATTTATTTTTTTAATTTTTTTTTATATGAGGCTTTGTTATTGGTGCTAATAAAACATGTTAATTTAAAAGAAAGTATTTGTATA